>NC_056750.1:161253046-161328046 GCF_019279795.1 Protopterus annectens | reverse complement strand
TTGTATCAAATAAAATAAGTAACGAGTTAGCAACAGTCCAAATAATAAACACTTTACAAATTGGCTTCCTCTTAACATGTTGTTCTTCTCAGAGTTCTCTTCATTCCGAGAGATAACATTACTAAAGACTCTGAAAAAAATACTTAAAACATTTACTAAAGGATGGTTATGTATGACTTTTACTACATATTATACCATGACCCCCCCAAAACGTGCACGCTGATTGGCCAGCGTGCACATTGTAAATCGAGTTATACTAATGGAAAAAGGTTCGGTCACCCAGACTTTTTTCCATTAGTATAACTCTACTTTTAAACACTGTCTCGCTATGTTAAATGGGTTTAACATAGCGAGACAGCTTTTAAAATAAGCAATGGAGATCTCCGCTGTTTATTTTAGCTGGCCTCGCCATAGCAAACTGGCTCGCCATTAAACCCATTTAACATAGCAAGACAGGTTTTAAAAAAAAGCAAGAAAGGCCGCAGCTTTTTTTATTGCCAGCTAAAATGGGTTTAACATAGCGAGACAGTTTTAAAATAAGCAACGGAGATCTCCGTTGCTTATTTTAAAGCTGTCTATGTTAAACCCATTTAACATAGCGAGACAGGTTTAAAAAAAAAAAGCAACGGAGATCTTGCTTTCTCCATTGCTTTTGGCCACAGCTCTGATGTACTGCGTAGGCGCGTACACAGTCAGAACTGCCGCGCCGATGCCAGACATCTGCAGAAGGGCAGTAAACAGGCATTATACTATGCTATTATTTAAGAAAAGTAATAGTTTCTTTTCTTAAATAATGTCATGAATAATAATAACCACTTTGGGTGTGGGTAATGCTGTATTTACCCACAGTTGGCTTGTTTGGGCCTCGGGCTTCGGGACCAAACCACGCCAACCGTGGGTAAATCCAGCATTACCCACACCCAGGCGTGGGTTATTGCTATAATCTCTAACACGTAGCAAAGTCTATTTGGGAATAATTGTATTGGTAGGCTTTTACAAACTAAGTCTGGAAGGTGAAAATGGATATGGATCAAACGCCATGTTTTTTGCTAAAAAAAATTACTGTCTGAGGGGGTAATGGAACTTTGAATAAGATGCAAACCATTCATTAATTAAAAGTGCTATTAGTTAAATGGTTTGGACTTTTGGTTTATTAATAGACTGCAGTACTTAAAAGGGATGATTTCATGTTATAAGCTTGCTATAGACATGAGCACATACTTCACTTGGCAAAACATTTCCATGTCAATAAAATATACTACGTTTTGAATAAGCTATTTTTTACACATCTGGTACTTTTTAAATAAAGCAAAGTGCTTCGTGGAAGTTAAGAATTCCTATTGGAATATGGGTTGTAACAGTTTTAAATCTGTAGGAATTAAGAAACAGAAGATCAGCTCTAGATTTTACCATGCAGGTAAAGAGGCAGTCTTCATCCTAACAAGTTATTTTCCTGGGCTGCATGAGACATGTGGTTAATAAACAAGGTAGTATTTTATTACATGAACTATTCTACTTTGCTTCAGGAATATATTACAAAGTTAAATTTGTTTTCTCTTTCTTATTAAAATATAACAATTTAAAATATCATAAACAATAACATAAGAAATGTGTGGTTAAGGGTGTTCCATGTGTTGAGATTTACTGCTGCTTGTTTTAAGGATTTCTTGGTCTTTGCATTCATGTCAGTATATACCAGATACCAATAAATAATAGAACTGTACTGCCCATGTACATTTTTAGAGTTACTCAAGCATCTGTTCATTTAAATGCTTGAGCAGATATTATAATCAGAATTTGTGTATATCTGAAACAGGATCTACCATGAATGAATTCATTACTCAACAAACAATTCCAATAAACGCCTACACCTTGCCCAATGATTATTTGTAAAGTAAATAATAATTATATGTGCTTTCTTGTAGACAGAAATAATCTAATTACTTGAATTATGTCTGAATATAAGGTGGCACACACACATGTATTACTTTATGGAGGAAAAAGAAAGCAGTTTCCTTCCTTTTGCAACAAGTGGTGTAGAAAATTGCAGTGCCTAAAATTATATGCAGTCACAGTTTTTTGTAGCAGATAAAATAAGTAACAAGAGTTAGAAACAGTCCAAATAATAAAAAATGTTAATCAAGTAGCTTCCTCAGGGTGTGTTGTTATACCTTCCTGTGGTTCAGAGTTCTCTTCATTCTGAGAGATTTTGTAAAGAAGCCACAATGTATTTCCATCATGTGCAATGTTTGCACAAGAATCATTTAAGTCATTTAAACTCTCCTTTAAAGCTACAGCTACTTTTCTGATGTGATCCACAGTTTCAGTTGATGCCCCTTCACTCAGCTCACGAGCATCTTTAACTAAAAGGTATGCATCAAGTGCAAGAAACATCCCAGACAGAACACCAGTAAATGCTCGAGCAAGTTTAGATATGGCATGAAAAGCCACTAAACCAGCCCTGGCAGCTCCTGCTAAACCAAGAAATGCTGCCACCTCATCTAATGAGACATCTGGGTCTCCTTCCTCAGCTTTGCTGTTCTTCATGTTTATATATTTACTACTAAATCTTTCATCCATTTTCTCAATTTTCTCAAACTCTTCCCCCAAAGATGCCAGGCATTTATAAATATCATCTGCTTCCTGAAAATAAGAAACTATAATTTCTTTCACTTTCTTACAGTTTTCTTTTTGTGTTGAAGAATCAGCTATGAAAGATGTTGCACTGGCTGCACCCCCTAAAACACTTATACCTACACCTACACCAGCAACCACAACAGATACCCCAAATGTGAAAGGAGCAAGCATCAGTCCTGTAAGAGCAGTGATTCCGCCTGCTGCAGAAACAGAACTTCCTGCAATCCTTGCAACAACAGCACCTTTGTGAAATGAGTCCAGGTTGTCTGCAATTTTTTCAAGCTGCTGGATTTTGTTTTCAAATGAAGCTATTCTGGGGGACAGCATCTTCTGAAAGTCATCAATATCTTTGACCGTCTTATGGATACTAATAGAACAAATGAAAAATAAAATCATAGGTATTGTAAAAAAATGTAATTTAATACAAATCTTGAAATACATGTATAGTAATGACTTGGTAATATAATTTTATAAACAAAATGTATAGCACTGTCATTTTTTTTAAATTAATATGACAAGACTTGCCCTGCAATTCAGAAAGGTCCTCATTAATCACATAAATTGCTTACTACTGGTAGATCATTTTACATAATGGTGAGAAAATGTGATTCAGGGACAGCAATGGCTACAGCAGTGAGAAAAACCTCATCATCAGCTCCTTAGCATATTTCTGAATCCCACTGAAGGTAGTACAAGCACTATTAGACCTGAAAGCGATAATGTTTTCCCTAGCAGCCCATGAAATGTGTTGGCAAATGGACCCTTACACACACACACACACACACACACACACACACACACACACACACACACACACACACACACACACACACACACACACACACACTCTCACACACACACACACACACACATACACTCACACACATTCACACATTCATCTAGGTACATTCCTGCCCTTATAGACGCACATTCACACATCCACACATATGCAAACACTAACACCCCCCACCCCTATGTTTTTGCTGAACTCACTTGCACCATAACAGTGAATATGTAACGGACATCTTTGACAGCATTCAGTTTTCTTCCAGAAGTGGAATTTGCAACCCATTGATTAACTTAGCAGCATACATCAGAAGCCCCTGACATTTCCAGGTGAGAGCATCTGGTAAATGTGCATTCGCTGTTCACCTGCATTGCTGCATTAACATGCAACTCAGCCTGTGGGACTACTCCTATGCTGAGGCTCTTACTAATGAGAAATCTCAGCAGCTGAGCAGTCTAAGAATTAGAAAGGCTTACTGTAAGTGAGAAAATGGCTGTGTCCTGGCTTATGCTCACCTTTCTGAATCCCAAGGATAGTATTTTCTGAAAACTATTTTTTTAAGTTTGACTTCAGTTTTGGAATCAACAAAATGTGATGTTACTAGTTTATGTTTATTTGTTGTTAAAAGAAAAAACGGTTACTGAGGTCATAGGTTTATTATGAGCCATATCCATTTCAGTTATTAGAATAGAAACTCTGACTCCAGACTTAATTGCTTCAGCACCCAGGCATGATATTTAATGTCTTGGTGTAGCAGATGATTAACTTAGCATTAATGCTGTTTTCTGTTGAAAAATATCTTAATATGTTGGATGCTGCTTTCGCATGTTAAACTGTGTATGACTATTAATTGTATTTAATCAGAAAGTAGTAGATAAAATAAGCTAAGTAATATATAAAAATTGCTGTTTATATGAAAAGCATGATAAAATATACATTATCCGTTTTGCTGTGAACAAAAAATGTTATACTGTGTTGCTGATATGAGCAAACCTTTCTAAGAACTACTGAAACACTGTGTGAGTGTCATGAAACAAGAATGAAAACACATAATACAGAGTCTGTGTTGGTGTCATAAGGCAAGAATGGAAACACACAGCATACAATGTGTGTCAGTGCCTCAAGATGAGAATGGAAATACACAACATACAATGCATGTCAGTGCCCTGAGATTAGAATGGAAATATACATCATAAAGTGCATGTCAGTGCCTCGAGATACAAATGGAAACACAAAACATACAGTGCTTGTCAGTGCCTTGAGATAAGAACAGAAGCAAATAATACACAATGTGTGCTAGTCCCACAGGATAGGAATAGAACACATGATCATGGATTCAGAGACAAAGCTGATGCTGAAAGGCATTTTCTTGCAATGTGGGGAATTGCATTTCTGAGACCTTAAATGCAAGGAGCAAAAACCTCATTATTTGCTAGTTTGCATGCATATGAACTGACCTTCACTTCTGCTACTGATAATCAACATCTTCCTGTAGTAATCAACACTGTGGGCCCATGTATCACTTTGGTAGAGGGAGTCCTCTCATTCACTCTCCCACACACTTGCTCACATTCAAACACACACACATAAAAACACACACACCAACAGATGTCTCCCTTACTTGTCCCTAAGTTGGCAGAGTCCCAGATGTATCTTTTTATTGTTTTGCTCCTACCCTCATAAATCCCAAATCCTTAAAATTCGTCAGCAATGCCAGATATTAGAGATTCATTCTTATTGCTCATAAAGTGCATTCAGATGCTAGAGCTGTTACTTTTTAAGTGAGTCACAGTAATAATTTAAATACTCTCCCTGGTATTGTCTAGTGTTCCTCCCAGCATTTTACTGAAGTCTCCCTACATAGATCCACCTCCATCCCTCTCAACTGTCTGTCCCTGATTTTACAGGATGCTCCTGCTGCTGGTGTTGTAGATGCCCTGTTTCCTGTAAAACATAATCTGTTGCAGTCATTTAATAAAGTTTCATACTTCTTGTTATGTAAAAAAAAAAAAAAATAAGTGACTACACTATCAGGTAGCAAGTGCACACACACACACACACACACACACACACACACACACACACAGACCCCTCACCCAATCAGTGTCAGAAACACACTCACACATTCATCCATTGAGACACACACACACAGACAGACACACACACACACACACACACACACAAACACACATGCGCACGCATGCACACACACACACACACACACACACACACACACACACACACACACACATATCACTCACAAACGCACTCACCCATTCATCCATTGAGACACACACACACACACACACACACACACACACACACACACATATCACTCTCACAAACGCACTCACCCATCCATCCATTGAGACACACACACACACACACACACACACGCACACGCACACACGCACACACACACACACACACACACACACACACACACACACACACACACACACACACACACACACACACACACACACACACATACACATTCCTACCTTACCTATCCCCTAACTAATCCTCTACTGCAAACACCCAGGCAGACACACACTCACACACATGCACACACAGCTCTTCATACACTCACACATGCAGCCATACACATACAAATGCACATAAAGACAAATGTCCTTCTGGCACTATTTGTCTGTTAACACCCCAGTTCTTACCTCTAACATGGTTGGGAAGTTAGTGCATCAGTGCCATAAGATAAGAATAGAAACATGAGCTTTTGACTGTGTTCATCAACAATGGCAGCAGAGGTAATTTACACATCCAAGTGATTTTCTGACTTGCTTGACTGCATGATTGCCTTAATTCAAACATTTCTGATAGAGCTGTCTCTGAATTGGAAATGGTCACTGCATATACCTCACAGCAACCTTTCTGAATTTGGCCCATAATACACTGCATGCCAGTGGCACAAGATAAGAACTGAAACATAATACACAACGTGTTAGTATTTCAAAGTAGGAATGTAAACATAATATAATGTCTGCACCAGTGCCAAAGGTAAGAATGGAATACACAATATACAGGGTGTGTCAGTGTTACAAGGTAAGAATGGAAACACAATATACAGGGTGTGTCAGTGTTACAAGGTAAGAATGGAAACACACAATATACAGGGTGTGTCAGTGTTAGAAGGTAAGAATGGAAACACAATATACAGGGTATGTCAGTGTTACAAGGTAAGAATGGAATACACAATATACAGGGTGTGTCAGTGTTACAAGGTAAGAATGGAAACACACAATATACAGGGTGTGTCAGTGTTACAAGGTAAGAATGGAAACACACAATATACTGAGTATATCAATGCCTCAAGATAAGAATGAAAACACATGATACACAGTGTGTGTCAGTGTAACAAGATACAAATGGAATACACAATATACAATGTGTGTCAGTGTTACAAGATAAGAATGGAAACACACAATATACAGGGTGTGTCAGTGTTGGAACACACAATATACGTATGTCAGTGTAACAAGATATGAATGGAACACACAATATACAGGGTGTGTCAGTGTTACAAAATATGAATGGAACACACAATATACAGTGTGTGTCAGTGTTACAAGATAAGAATGGAAACACACAATATACAGGGTGTGTCAGTGTTGGAACACACAATATACGTGTGTCAGTGTAACAAGATATGAATGGAACACACAATATATAGGGTGTGTCAGTGTTACAAGATATGAATGGAACACACAATACACAGTGTGTGTCAGTGTTCCAAGATAGGAATGGAACACATACTATACAGGGTGTGTTAGTGTTACAATTATTGGGTTGGGGGTGGCCTAATGGTTAAGGTGTTTGCCTTACAAACACAAGGTGCAGGGTTTGAGTCTCACAAGGGATAATTGGTTAGGCTTAAAATGGCTCACAAGGGCAGTTAGCCTAGCACTAACCTATGACTTATAGGAGAGGTACTTTAAAAAAAACTGAAATAAGATACGAATGGAACACATAATCTACAGTGTGTCAGTGTTACAAGATAAGAATGGAACACATAATATACAGTGTGTGTCAGTGTTGGACCACACAATATACAGGGTGCATCAGTGTTGGAACACACAATATACAGGGTGTGTCAGTGTTGGAACACACAATATATCATTGGGTATGTCAGTGTTATAAGATACGAATGGAACACATAACTGAAACACAAATTAGACTATGTGTGCCACTGCCACAAGACAAATGAAAAGATGCAGCCCCACAAGATAAAAATGGAAACACACAAAAACATTGAGTAAACATGTCAACAAAACCAGCAAACATTTGAAGGTGCAGTGCTGGACCAAATCAGAGACTGATTAGGAAGAATTGGCTATAAGGTAATGCTTTATATGACAGGAGAGAGAATATCAAAGGTTAAGGGTGCAAAAGGAAAACTGCAAAATGTTGTGGTTTTAGGAAACTTCTCTGCAACTTCTTTCAGCACCTCAATAATGGAGTGTGATAGACAAATGTGACAAAGGCCTTCCAAAGTTTTTGGACATTGAATATGTTGTACTTTGAAGATCCAGCACATCGTTTAAAGGTGACATAACATCAAATCAGATGCCAGTGAAGACCAAGAAACATTAAACTAATGGTTTTCTGTGCATGAATGCACATTACACAAAGGACTTGTATTTTACACTAGTTAGGTAGAGTTCATCTAACTGCAAGTCACCTCACTGTAGACAAAATTGCAGTCCTCAAAATCAGCACTATGTTTTTCCATGCTCTAAGGTAACTAGATGGCATTCATTCTGCTAATATGAGCAAACCTTTGTTACTAGATATAATTTAAAGATAAATAGCTTGTAGTCATTAAAATAAATAACACAGGAAGTATTCACCACCATTATACATTAGGAAATCAGGGTGCTTTATCTATTGTGTTGACACTTCCATTGCATTGAATATTTCACTGGATTGTTTTACTAGTATGGAGATGTGGTCCCAGGCCCACTGCTGTTTGCCATTAGATCTTTGTATCTGAAAGTTGTGTCCATATTTTCAAAATTAAGTCAGACATGTAATGGAGATGTACAACTCCACCAAAAGTGCATGACTTTCATAGACAAGACATCAAGGCAAAGCCAGCATTTAATGTCCATTTAGTTTAGATGTGAGGGTTGCATCTTTGGTGTTTGCAGATGACATTATCCTGTCTGCCTTAAGTGGCTGTGGTCTCCGGCATTTACAGGAATGATACCTTTCATAATGCTAAAGCAGGAGGACTGAAAATATGCACTTTCAAATCAAATGCTATGGTTGTCTCCTGGGAAAGGGTGGATTTTTTTATGGAGGTGGGGGAGGGGCACACATATTTGGTAGGGTAGTTGAAGTACCTTAAGGCACAAGCAAAGGTAGAGGTGACAAGGATATTGACCTGCAGATGGGTGGGGCAGTGGTAGTACTACAAGTATTAGACAGAACTGTGGAACACAAGCACTAGGTCATAAAACAAAAATCTCAGTTTACCTGTTATGCCCAGTACCTGTGGTTATGAGTTTTGAGTGGTGACTAAAATCATAAGATCTCAGATGCAAGTGACAGAAATAAGATTAAATCAGAGAGTAGCTGGATTTAATCTCCATGACAGACTGAGAAGCTTAATAATCTGTGAGGATCTCCAAGTGCAGACATTGACCCTTCATTTTGAAGAGAATCAGTTGAGATGGTATGGGCACCTTCTAAGGATGTCCTCAGCAGAGTTGTATTTAAGTGTTGGTTCATTCTGTTGAATTTGTAAACTTTTCATGTGTTCGCTCATCCAACTTTCTCTTTATGCTGCATTCTTGTCTCCTGAAATACCTTTCTGCAGACAATATCCTCTGTGCAGAAATCTGGGCTGTTGTCACTAGTTGTGACAAACGTGTCGTTTTTTTCTTTACAATATATCATATTCTGCTCTTCACATCTGTAATTTATTTTGTTTACTATTCTGTAATGGCAATTTAGTTGGAGAAGCTTTCATGTTGATCAGTTATAGTAGCTGCTATTTCCAGTGTGAAAGAGAGTCTGTTTTCATGCTTTCTGTTGACTCCTTATAGGTTCGTAGTTAAGTACCAGGCTAGCTGTCCTTGTAGGCCATTTTAAGCCTAGCCATTTTTTTGTTCATATCAACCTATTCCATTTGGTATTAGACTGGTCTTACCCATCCCATAGGCAATAATTATATTTTACCCCTAATTAGAATAACTTACAAATGAATGAATAACTCCCAAACGCTAAAGGTGGTCTGTCACAAAAACAGTCAATATTGGCAGAAAAAAGACAGAAAATCCACCCAAGGATGGCCAATCAACGAAATCCACAAATGTTCCAATTAAAATGTAATCCTTTAATATGAATAAAACTTCGACTTGAAATAAAATGAAAAATAAAAAAGCTCAAAACTGTCCCTTGAAGATATTCGATAAGTGCTTTTGACTGTTGTCTTCCTCAGATCATATAAAACACTAAGGACTTCCATTTCCTTTTATATGTGGAATTCTATACTGTTTGACCAGTCACCATTGATGAATACTTGGCAACATCCAATCCTGTCTTGTTATCTCAAGATTAATTTGCATGTAATCAACTCTATGCTTCTGTTTCCCGCCTTTATTAAGTATGTAAATTAGATGTTCCAGTCCTTCATTTTGATTGGATATATATTGCGTTATTCATGATAATGTGAGCAAAGTGAGTATTACTCTTCCATTTTCCTTTAATTCTCAAGACCAATGACAGGTGGTGCTGTTCTAAATGAAGTAGTATCCATAAGTAAATAGAAGCATTCATAAACACTCCAAATATTAAATCTTCGAAGGAATTTGTGAATATAACTTTCTATTCATTAAAATGCTATGCAGGTATGATGGATCTTTACCTGCATAAGCAAAATAATAATAAGCAATCAGCATAATATCCTTTAACAATGGCCAGAATAAATTTGGCCTTAATCAGGTAAAATTCACTTGTTGTTACTATCATCAGACAAAATTCAAATTACAGGTTTGTCATATAGATGGCGCAGTAGTTTTGTTATATACTTCTTCTGTTCTTAAATATGAAAGTAACTTTTATCATTATAGTCTCTTCATTCCTTAAAATAAGGATGTATTCCTTTTTTAATAAAGATATGGAGAAGATGGTGTTGGCCAATAAGCGAGCAATAAAATGTCCTTTGACAAAAGCTGAAAAATGACTTTGGTCTCAGTCAGATAATGCTCACATAGTATTGTCTTTGTCAGTTGGTTTTAAAGTTGTAAATTTGTCAATGAAATATAGATGGCACAGTGGATTAATTACACTTTACATCTTCTGTTCTTTAAAACAGGTTTAAGGGGGACTATGCTATTTAAACCAGGGGCTTGATCTGCCCTCAGAGATAATAGTGTGTGACAATACTTCATTTTGATTGGATAGGGGGGTAGTCCTTGGGTAAATTTTCTGTTTCCAGTGCAGAGATAATATCATCTTTTACCTGTCTGTTGGCATGCCAAGTATAGGGGTCTATATTATAAGTTTGAAGTCTAAAATCTTTGAATCTCATATGGTTGACTCCATATGAGCAAAGTTTTCAAACATCAAGCTTAAAATGTAAACAAAGTAAAAACAATAAAACCTACCTGAACACTCTATGCAGGGGGGCAAGCCCCCCTGCACTCCCCACACCCCTCTACTTAAATATACCAACTCTAAGATCGTACTACATTAAAATGAAGGAAATAATTCCCTATGGCAATCTCCGTTGAAATGTTTGATGTTTGAAAATTTCGTTCATATGATGTCCATTATATGAGATTCAAAGTTTTCAGACTTTGAACATTTAATATAGGCTCACATATAGAAGCATAGCAACATGGCTTTGAGTCAGTCCATGTATGACATGTTGTTTAAACCTTGTATCTTGTTAGTAAGGTGTCTTCATGGACATTCTAGTTGTTGCATGTGTCTGGACAGATACCAGCCAAAGAGGACATTATACTCAATGACTGGCCTAATGAGGACTGAGAAAAGGGTGACAATAATATCCATAGATCTAGACACAGTCCCTTTCTTTATAAGTTGTGCAACATAGAAGGACATTCTTTTGACAATAGACACATGCTGGTCAAAAGCTAACTTACTGTCAAAATAAGTTCTCAAATCCTGAACTACTGGGTCAATTCCTAGGGATATATTTCCAATGTGGTGGTTCCTTAGGGTGGATAACTTCCCAGAGGATTCAATAATACTTCTTTGGCATATAGTTTCTGTCCATAATTTTTGCATCGTTTATTTATTTGGTACAATCTTTCCTGCAAGTTGACCAAGTCATTTGTGGATTCAGTGACTGCTCTTAGCTTGCACTCATCTACAAATGTAGTCAGACAGATCCCTTTGATATTGGATTTTACTTCTGATAACTAAATACCAAACAGGAAAGGTCCAAGCTCGGAACCCTGGGGTGACTAGTCTATTTGAGTAGGTATCTTCCTCTATTTTGATTTACTACATCTTATCTGAATTTTTGCCCCAGTTTATTTAGCATTGCTACAATGCCTGAGAGGGGGACTGTGTCAAACACTTTTGAAAGGTAAAGTTATGTGGTGTGTATCATTTTTCCTTCATCCATTTCTTTGGTGACCTTTTCAAAAATGTCCACCAAGATGAGTAAGAATGACCTGTCTTTGAAGGATCCAGACTGGAACAGGTCCAATGTTTGGAGGTTCCCTGTGTCCTTTGTGAAGTCTGTCAGCCCAGCCAGCTAGAAGTTTGTAAATAATTCTGTCATTTGTGAATAGTAATATGATTTGTATGCTTGCCTTAGAAATGTAAGAAAACCATATGTTTTGTACTGAGCTTCAAGATTGTAACCACAGTACACCCCGCTGGAAAAGAGCAGAAATGTGTATAAACTACATGCCTATGCAAATGAATGTGTTGATGGCAAAGGCTGGAATATACAGAGTTAAGTTGCAAACTGTAAGAAAATAAGTGGAAATTGTTTATGACTGTTATCTCTGTTTCAGCTCAAAGGAGATACAATGTTGAGAGTTGTAGGCTTTCCTATTGTCTGGAAACAGAGGTAATTGCAGGTTTCAAATGTAAAGGTATTTAACAGTTTTATGATTTCCAGTTCCAGGCAAGTTTCTAAGAGATAAGTGTCAGCTTTTAAGAGATAAATATTCTTGACACTGAGGTGTCATATTTTAAGTTCCTGTTGGCCTGGAAACTAAAAGCAGAGTTGACAAGAATGATGTAATCTGAGATGACCCAGCAGAAATGTTTGTTAGTAACTAAAGAAATATCTCAGAGAAAAAGTCAATGCATTTTGTATCTTGTCTTGGACCTAGAAACATTCACCCAGCACTTCTGCCTGCGTTTTGTTCTGTAAGTACGACTTGGATTGCAGAGATGTCTCTTAGAAATAGATAGGAAAATAGTAAGATCAGTCTAAATGTTTTCTGTATTTATGGGAGACTGTCCTGCAATGTTGTTTAAAGTATATCCTGTGATTCTAAACTTTGCTGTCTCTGTGTTGAGTTAATAAGTATTGTTTTGTGCTTTTATTATTTATTATTTAATATAGTTAAACCTTTTAATTAAGGCTGGTTTTGTTCAGAGATATTTAAGCTCATAGAGTACTTGCATATGTATTTGGTAACACTATACCAGCCACTCCTAAATAGCCTTCAAGTCTTGGACACACTTACCATTTGGATAACAGTAACATTGCACAGTAGAATTGGTCACCCTTTGTAAGGGCCTTATGGTAGCTGATATGTAGTGGTTGGTGGCAGGTGGTACTATTTGTATAGTCTGGACAGAAGAAGGCATAGCTAGTGAACCTGTGCCAGCCTTCCCCAGGAGTGTCTGTGTTTGTATATAAATCAAATCTCAAGGTGTGTGTGTGTGTGTATGCATGTGTGTGTGTGTGTGTGTGTGTGTGTGTGTGTGTGTGTGTGTGTGTGTGTGTGTGTGTCAGCTACTTGGGCAGGGACACTAAGCACTGGTTGGACAGAGAGGGTGCTGGTGGTTTTGACTTGACCACTTGGCTGAGATCTGAACCCTGTAGCTGTGCCAGTGGGGAGTCTTATCAGGGATATGAATAGAAAGGGAGAAATCAGCCCCGGACTGACTGCGATTTCTGTGTGCTCTTAAGGGAAATTGTACTTTTCTGTGGGTGTACTTGTAATTCTCCCAATGTGCTCGTCCTTCATTGGTGTTAGTGGTGAGGATTGAGGCTCCTTAATTACTGGGCTAGTACAGGGGCATCATATATTAATTGTTTGGCAGTGGTGGGATATCCACATCAAATATTAATTGGTTGATATTGGTGAGTTAGCCACATCACATATTAATTGGCTTGTAGTGGTGTGGATATTGAATTCATGTAGCTCATGTACAATGATCACTAAAGGTGTTTTTGTACTCTAAATCAGCCAGTCAGTGAACATTCAGAGTTCATATCAAAATTGTTTTGTTTCTTTTTGTTAGCTTAGTCAGGTAGAGCAGGCAAGCATGTCAGCAGAGGAGTATGGCAAGCTGATAAGGAGCCATTTGGCTGAGATATGCCAGGCGAAAGGATTGGCACATGGAAACCTGACTAAAGCAGACATGGTTGCAGCTTTAGTCATAGCTGCATCAAAGAATAGCAACCAGGAAGATGATCAGACTGGCCATGGAGATGTGCAACTCTCAGAGAATGGACAGCTCAACCTTTCCACAGAGGACTTAATAATCCATCTGGAGTTAAAGAGACTTGAGATGGAGGCCAAGCATTTAGAAATAGAAGCAGCTGAGAGACTGAGATGTCTGCAGGCTGAGGAGAATGAAAAACTGCTATGCCTGGATGCTGAGGAGAAGGAGAGGCAGAGGCAACATGAAAAGGAGATGCTGACTTTTCACCAGAGTCATGGAGGTAATGGGGAAGGGAATAATTGAACCCTAGAAGCAACAAAGGTCAGTAAATTTCTTCCACAATTTACAGAGGGTGATAATTTTGATAGTTTCATTCATATGTTTGAGAGGGTATGTAAACAGTGTGATATTAACCAAGGGCTCTGGGTATGATTCCTGACTCCTTTACTACATGGTAAAGCTGTAACTCTTCTTTCCAAACTGTCTGATAATGACTTCTTAAATTATAATGTTGTAAAAACTGTTTGCTAGAAGGTTTTAAGTTAACACCTGAAGCTTATAGGAAAAAGTTTCTTGAGCATAGATGCAAGGCAGATGAAAGGGTGTTTGAATATGCTGCTGAACTAAGTACTTATTTTCATAGGTGGGTGAGTGGATGTCAGGTCACTACCTTTGAAGGGCTGGCAGACCATTTAGTGAGGGAACAAGCCCTCAGCACTTTGCCTGAGGGCATGAGGATTTGGTTAGCTGATAGACAATGTGCTACTGTAGATGAGTTTGGGAAGAAGGGAGACCTATACCTAGCAAGCAGGGCATCACTGTGCAAGAAAGGGACACCCAGTGCTGCTCATGGGTCTAAGGGAACCCATGGTGAGCAGCCAAGACTACCGCAACAGTAGCAGGGGAAGCCACTAGTACCGGTACATGTCCAGGACTTAGAGTTAAATGTTTTAAATGCAACCAATGGAGCCATGTAGCATATAACTTTCCACAGAGGCAACATGGGAAGCAAAAGGTGGGAGAGCCAGTAAGTGGGAATGACAAAATGCCAATAGTAGGTTATCTCAAGACAACAAGGGTACCAAACTACCATTCTGCAGATGTCCTGATAGGGAAAGATTTTGATAATGGAGTATCATGTTTTCATGCAGTTACATGCAGTCAGACTTGGAGACAAGCATGTGGTTCTGGTAGCCTGGAAGAGACCCAGGCAGACTGGACACTTGCAGCCAGGACTGGTGAGGTGGTTATTTCAGGGAGGGAGCTACCCTGTAGCAGTGAGACTGAAGGTGAGCCACAGCTGCTTGTGGGTACTGATGTTCCCTTGGACAGAGTGACTGCAAGAGCAGAGGTGAGTAGTAGTACCCAGGATGACAGTGAGATACCGCTGTATGAGGATATCAGACTTCTTGTGGAAGGGGAGCTGGGAAGGGTTACAAAGAGAGAGTTGAGACAGGCTCAGTTCTCAGACCATACATTACAAGTCTTGAGGCAGGTAGCTAGTGAGGCACCTGATTCTCAAGGCAAGGGGGAATCTGTATACTTGGACAAAGGGTTACTGTACAGAGAGTGGACCCTTGAGGGAGGGCTAGAGTGTGAGAGAATACATCACTTGGTAGTGCTTACAGCTTTTCATCTGGCAGTTCTAGCCTTAGCCCATGATATTCCCTTTGCAGGTCATATGGGCATAAACCATACAAAGAGATGTATTATGCATAACCTTTATTGGCTTGGAATTTCCAGAGATGCAACAGGGTACTACAGGACCTGTGAGCAGTGCCAAAAGGTAGGCAAGGCAGGAGACAAGGTAAAAACACCTTTGATGTCTTTGCCTGTGACAATGGAGCCATTTCAGAGGCTAGGTATGGATATTGTGGGGCCTCTGAGTACACCAAGTTCCACAGGGAAAAATTATATCCTAGTGGTAGTAGATTATGCTACCAGATACCCTGAGGCAGTGGATCTGTCCCCCATTTTGGCAGAAAATGTGGCAAATGTTTTGTTAGAAATTTTAAGCAGGGTAGGTTTTCTAAAAGAAATACTGACAGACAGAGGTGCCAATTTCATGTCAGACCTACTGACTTGTCTGTGGAAGTACTGTGGGGTGAAGCACCTAAAGACCACCCCTACCATCCCCAGACTAATGGCCTTATTGAGAGGTTAAACTATACACTCAAGTCCATGCTACAAGCATTTGCAGACCAGTTTAAGAGGGATTGGGAGAAATATTTGCCCCATCTGTTGTTTGCTTACAGAAAGGTTCCCCAGGAATCCACAGGTTTTTCACCCTTTGAGTTGTTGTATGAGCATAGGGTGAGGGGACCTCTAGATTTAATTTGATATGAGTGGGAGAGTGAGTGTGAATCCCACAAGGATTCTGTTGTGGCATATGTCCTAAACCTCAGGACAAGGCTCAGGGAACTCATGGGCTTGGTCTGGGAGAACCCGGCAGAAGCCCAACAACAGAAAAAGGTCTGGTGTGACAGGAATGCTTGCGCTAGAGAGTATGCTGTAGGGCAGCAAGTAATGGTTCTCATTCCTGTCAAGACACAACAAGCTCCAAGCAGCTTCAGAGGGATCCTACAAAGTGGTAAGGATGTTAACTACATGATAGAATTGATAGGCAGGAGGCAGGGGCACAAATTCTACCATGTTAACATGATGAAACCTTACCATGATAGGGAGGCCCTTGGGCTGAGTATTTGCAGTGGATTGCAGGAGGAGACTGAGGAAGATCTGGTGACTGATCTCCTCAGTGCGGCTAGGTTCAAGAAATCCAAGCAGTGTTACAGGAGTCTGGGGACATGTTTACTGGGAAACCAGGTTGCACCCACTTGGTGCAGCACCATGTGGATACAGGACCCCAAAGACCATTTAGACAGGCCCCTTAGAAAGTCAAACAGACTCTGAGGGAGGAGATACATGAAATGTAGGAACTAGGAGTAATTCAGAAGTCCAGCAGTCCCAGGGCCTCCCTAGTGGTGCTGGTACCAAAGAAGGATGGCAACACCAGGTTCTTTGTGGACTACAGGAAATTAAATAGTCACACAGAGTCAGATGATTACCCCATGCCTAGGACAAATGAAGGCCTAGAGTAGCTGGGAGGGGCTAAGTATCTTACCACCATTGATCTGACCAAGGGTTACTGGCAGGTGCCCTTGATTGCCAGTGCTAGAGAGAGGTCAGCCTTTGTGACTCCTTTTGGCTTGTATGAGTTCACAGATATGCCCTTTGGGATGCAAAATACCACAACAACTTCCCAGGGGCTAGTAGATTGTATTCTAGCAGGAGCAGGAGATTTTGCCCTTGCTTACCTTGATGATTTTGCCATCTACAGCCATTCCTGGCAAGATCACCTTCAGCATGTCCAAAGGCCAGGGTTGACCATTAAGCCAAGCAAATGTCAGGTGGGTATGGCAGAGATCTCCTACCTGGGACATAGAGTGGGGAGTGGTACAATCAGACCAGAACCTGCCAAAGTGGAAACCATTCAGGCATGGCCTGCACCTGTTACCAAAAAGCAGGTGAGGGCATTTTTAGGGAAAGCAAGGTATTACAGAAAGTCTGTCCCCAGTTATAGTACGATAGCTGCTCCCCCTCACAGACCTGACAAGGAAAAATAGGCCAGATAAGGTAGTGTGGACCCCAGCATGTGAGCACACATTCCAGAAGCTTAAAGAAGCTTTGGGAGGACCCCCTTTGTTAGCCAGTCCAGATTACAGCAAATAATTTGTTGTGTGGGTGGATGCTTCAAGTCATGGGGTGGGGGCTGTACTTAGCCAGATTTCTTCAAAGGAGGAAGAGCACCCAGTGGTTTATCTCAGTCATAGGCTCCAACCCACGGAGGAATGTTATGCAGCTGTAGAAAAGGAATATCTAGCCATTGCGTGGCCACTGCAGAAACTTCAGCCTTATCTATATGGAAGTAAATTCACTGTAATTACAGACCACAATCCCTTAACATGGCTACATTAAGCCATCCAGAAAAATGCCAATTTACTAAGTTAGAGCTTAGGGTTGCAAGAATATGATATGACAGTGCAGCACCTCAGTGGGGTTAACAATGCCAATGCAGATGGGCTCTCAAGACATTGAATGGGGTAAGGTGTTCCCATAGAAGCTCAATCTTCTCAAGCAACATTTCTCAAGAGTCACTTGAAAAACTAGCTTGAGTTTTCAAGGGGAGGGGGATTGTGGAGGCTGCCAGCCCAGCTAGCTAGAATTTTGTAAATAATTCTGTCATTTGTGAATAGTAATATGATTTGTATGCTTGCCTTAGAAATGTAAAAAAACTATATGTTCTGTACTGAGCTTCAAGATTGTAACCACAGTGCACCCTGCTGGAAAAGAGCAGAAATGTGTATAAACTACATGCCTATGCAAATGTATGTGTTGATGGTAAAGGCTGGAATATACAGAGTTAACTTGCAAACTCTAAGAAAATAAGTGGAAATTGTTTATGACTCTGTTATCTCTGTTTCAGCTCAAAGCAGACACAATGTCTAGAGTTGTAGGCTTTCCTATTGTCTGGAAACAGAGGTAATTGCAGTTTCAAATGCAAAGGTGTTTAACAGTTTTATGATTTCCAGTTCCAGGCATG
Organism: Protopterus annectens; assembly: GCF_019279795.1. Lineage (NCBI taxonomy): Eukaryota > Metazoa > Chordata > Ceratodontiformes > Protopteridae > Protopterus > Protopterus annectens. The sequence goes on along the minus strand of NC_056750.1, from coordinate 161,309,393 downwards.
TTTCGAAGAGATAAGTGTCTGCTTCTAAGGGATAAGTATCCTTGACACTGAGGTGTTATATTTTAAGTTCTTGTTAGACTGGAAACTAAAAGCATAGTTGACAAGAATGATGTAATCTGAGATGATCCAGCAGAAATGTTTGTTAGTAACTTAAGAACTATCTCAGAGAGAAAGTCAGTGCATTTTGTATCTTGTCTTGAACATAAAAACATTCACCCAGCACTTCTGCCTGCATTTTGCTCTTTAAGACTTAGATTACAACAATTTCCTCTTAGAGATAGACAGGAAAATAGTAAGATCAGTCTAGATGTTTTCTGTATTTATGTGAGACTGTCCTGCAATGTTGTTTCAAAGTATTTCCTGTGATTCTGAACTCTGCTGTCACTGTGTTAAGTCAATAAGTATTGTCTTCTGCTTTTATTATTTTTTATTAAATATATTTAAACCTTTTAATTGTGGCTGGTTTTGTTTAGAGATATTTAAGCTCTTAGCGTACTTGCATATGTATTGGTAACACTGTACAGGCCACTCCTAAACAACCTTCAAGTCTTGGACACACTTACCATTTGGATAACAGTAACATTGCACAGTAGAATTGGTCACCCTTTGTAAGGGTCTTATGGTAGCTGATAATTAGTAGTTGATGGCAGGTGGTACTACTGTATAGTCTGGGCAGAAGGAAGCATAGCTAGTGAATCTGTGCCAGCCTTCCCCAGGAGTGTCTGTGTGCTTGTATATAAATCAAATCTCTAAGTGCATGTCTGTGTGTGTCAGCTACTTTGGCAGGGACACAAAGCACTGGTTGGACAGAAAGGGTGCTGGAGGTTTTGGCTTGACCACTCAGCCTAGATCTGAACCCTGTAGCTATGCCAGTGGGTAGTCTTATTGAGCATCTAGAAAGAAATGGAGAAACCAGCTCCAGACTGACTGTGATCTCTGTGTGCTCTTAAGGGAAATTGTGCTTTATTGTCTGTGTACTTGTAATCTTCCCAATGTGCATGTCCCTCACTGGTGTTAGTGGTGATGACTTAGAACAAAACCTGTATCAAGGCTGAGATTGAACAGTGTTGTCAGAAGTGTGGCTAGTATACAAGATGCATTCAGGGATATTGTCAGGACCCAGTAATGCAGTATTTTTAGCTTTTTATAGCACTTTTAGAACTTAATTTTGTATGATAGTTGAAGGCAAGCCAGTTTCAGGTATCTCTTGTGGGGCAGACAGAGGGTAGGGAATGGTAAGGTTAGAGCTAAATCCTCAGTGTAGTTAACATTATTCACAATGATCATAATGCATTGCTGCATTATGCTTTTGAGATTATGAACATCACTAAAGAAAGGCCTTGTATCTGTCTTTGACTTGAATTGCCATTTTAGCTTCAAACATTGCTTTCTGGTTTATTTCAGTGATGAGAGCTCTGTCATTCTGGGAATTACTCTTCTTACTTTTGTTCAAAATTCTTTTCCTTTTATTCTAAAGCTTGCTGATATTACGGTTCTATAATGTGGGTTTGTTTCTGGGGTTTGCCTCTAGGGCTGTTCCTAAGGGTACAGCTGCATCTCCTCAGCTGTTCACATGGTATGGTGTGGTGGCATAGGTTTCCATGTATTCAATAGAGTTAACTGAGTTTAGTGGGGATCTGAAGTTTGCCAATGTATCACTTAGTAGCATATAGTTTGTTTTAGAGAAAACACTAAAGGATCTCCATTTTCAATTTTATTTTGAAGGAGAGAAATTTATGGCCAGATGTAGTAATTGATGAAGATATGCTAGGGATGATTCAAGATCATCCATATTAGTAAAGACAGCATCCAAGACATTATTCCCCTTAGTGAGTACTCTGACCAATTGTTCAATGGGGGGGGGGGGGGGTTGTATTAACAAAGTCCAGGAATCTCTGTGCTTGTGCAGTAGTGATGGTGTAGGTTTCCCAGTCTATAGTTGGATAGTTTAGATCACATAGGAACATGGTGCTGGGTTTAATACTGAGTGATTCTAGATCCTGTAGATAGGCATTGGGTTTTTCTTTTGATATACAGGGAGTTCTAAAGTTGGCTAATATATGGTACGAGACCTTTCTGATGGTTATCTGAACATGGGGAAGCTCTAGTGTCTCATGCTGCTTTATCAGCATTGAACCGACTCTCTTCTGAATGAACCTTGAGACACCACCACGTTTTTCCCATCCTGTGCAGTAGTGTTATAGCCCTGCACAGCTTCCCTCTGTTTTAAACCATGTCTCAGTTACTACACAGATGTAAATTATCCACCAGGGTGAGAAGGATCCTTCAGGATAATTTCCCCTACTATTGCCTGGCAATTTTTGTCAAATTGCATCTGCATATAGTGCTGTTTCTGGTGATTATTTGGTCCAAATGTGATGCGATTTCTTGTAAACAGACAATTCTATGTTGCCTGACGCAATGCTTCTGCTGCTAGATTTCATTATGTCTTTGGCAGTCTACCACAAAATCAACCTGGCAACTTATTTTCCGACTGATCTGAATAATTTAGTTAGGTGATATCTTGTTTGTGTCATTGTATAATGCCTGGCTTGATAATGTGACATGATAATATATTATTGTGACTCAGTTTTCATATTTTTGCACTTTTATGAATGTGATTCATCACTTGATATGTTATTTGATTTTAGTCCAATTGCCTCAAGCTAACAGCTTGTAACTTTGCTTCAGTTGGCCAGTTAGTGCACAAATTTCATACAACAGTAGTTTGTTTTTACTGTATCTAAAGCTGATATTTTTATTTTATCCTTTATTTATAGTTTTCACTAAATTTCTTATTTATTGTGTGCTGTAGTGATGTTTTGTTTGTAACGTGCCTGGGTAAATATATATTTTAATAAACCTGAACTTGAATACAAAATTATTCTTTAATGGAATACCGGCCCATTGGAAAGTACGTAAACACATCCACCCACACATGCCATGAACATTTACTGGCAATTTGGATAACTATATACCAAACTGTAACCATCTTACCTGTCCAGGTTGACTTCATTGCTTTTATTGTCATCCACTTCTAAAAATAAACAAAATAAAATGTTTTAAATTTAATACTGAAGGCCTTGATAGTTTCTCTTATTATCCTTATAATTTCTCTGTACACAAGTAGTTATGTTGCATTTTATCAACATTTGAATGCACACCTTAACATTTCTATGCAAGGAAAATTGAATCAATGGAAGGCACATCTGACTTTAAACAGTAAAATAAACTCAGGTTCTTACCATTAATAAGTAATTAAAGGTAAATCATGACAGACAATTGCACCAGTGCAAAATCATTAAAAATAAACATTAATAATTATTTTTTCTTACTCTCTTTCCTGAAGATTATGTTTGGATGATTTGAAACTTTTTGTATAGTCCATCCACTGACTATTTTTATTCCTTTTCTTTGCATGAGTAAACCAGGCGTTGCACACCAATGCTCTACCAGTAGAACCATTATTTTTGAGTCATAACAAGACCAAAAGCAGGCCTTATGAATTGGTATGGACCCCATTGTATAATGTGTATTATAAAAAGCAGGCCTTATGAATTGGTACAGACCCTATCACATGATGTGTATCACAAAAAGCAGGCCCTATGAATTGGTTTAGACCCCATTGCATGATGTGCATTACAAAAAGCAGGTGTTATGAATTGACACCGACCCCATTGTATGATGTGTATTACAAAAAGCAGGCATTATGAATTGACACCGACCCCATTGCATGATGTGTATTACACAGTATGCTTGCTGCTTAGTGAACATGTCACTGGAGGCTGCAAAGTTGCATAATCCCCGATACCATTCAAAAAATGTTCATGCAAGACATTAAAGCCTCACTGTCTAACTCGTAAACAAAGTTTCCTTCTGGCTGAATATACTTCCTCCATCCCAGTACACAGATTGTTGTTTGAACCAGTGACACACAAAGGTATCTTGTCCTTTCACAAATGGGTGTTTCATTGCTGCAGTTCTGAGAACTGTATCATATAGCCAACAATCACATTTTCTAAGCAAAACAACATGTATTATTTAATATTTATTAAATATTTACATATAAATATGTCAGATGGAGGGTTCAATTTTAACTTGACCAATGCAGATAAGTCCCATATAAGTACACCTACTAAATGAAAACATCTGTCAAATATTTTTTCTGATCTTATAGTGTTTTTTCCTTTAACCAGAAGACCCTCTGCAAACAAAACTAGATTAAAGCATTGATTTGTCATTATCATACCATTTTGGCATTTCTGTGAAACCTTGTATTACTTTCCTTTTGCATTTGACACCACATCAGTTACATCATACACAGTGTCTTGAAGAAAGCCATTAAATACTGGAATATCACATTATCTAGAGCACTAACAGTCTTAAAAGGAAAAAGCCATTGCATCACTCACCACTTATTTTTTAGCTAAAGACCTAATAAAAAATATTAAAACTAGTACAGGTTACAAAGTCTTCTGCAGTGGTGCTTGTGTTAAATACTGTGCCCTCTAGATTGCATAGCTAGATAGGTAGTGGTTTCCAATCTCACAGCAGTCAATTTGTGTGTGTGAATACAGAGATGTATAAATATGACTTTTAAGTACTTATGGCCTCAGTAAAGCAGTAGCCTCAAATTAATTTGCAACTTTTAAACAAAAATATGGCATCTAGGTCCATAGAATTCATTGTTCCACTGCATTTGACATTCATTAGACCTATCATTGAGTACAGTGCCCCCTTTGGTATGTACCTAACCAGGCATATCCAACAATTGGAATGTCCACAGAGGTTCCTCATTAAAAGAATACAGGGCATGAGTAACATGTCCTGTGCAGACCACCTCAAGGCCCTATCCCTGTATTTTGCCCCTTACAGGCTGTTGAGGGGAGATCTATGCCTGGCATACAGGGATTTTGTCAGACCCCACCCTGATGGACCTTCTGCATGTTCACAAAACAAACAGCATCAGCATTACCCATTTAAAAACTTAAACCTTGCCTATGATATAAATATGACCTGATGGAGAGACAGGTGTGCATCCTAGACACTACCCCTTCTCTGAAATGGGCTTCCCACCCATATGGAGCAGAGTTTCTCCCTAACCCTATTCAAGTGTAACTTGGAAAATTTGATGAGGAACTGAAAATTTATCCCTGGTTTGGCACCTATGTCTTTAATGGACAAAGGCAACCTTGAAATGGTTTATCTTCCAGCCCCTGCATATAAATGTTTCATCTCCCAAGCCCCTGCTTACACTTATCAAGGGTGCCAGATCTTGTCAGAGATTTAGGATGCATAGCTAGGCTTAAAAAGGCCTTTGTCATCATTAGTGTGTCAAATGCAAACCTAGTAAACACCTATGAACCAATGAACATAACTCATCTATTTGTTTATTAGATTTCAGTCATAAATAAGCAACTTCATATGTCAATCCAAAATTATCCCTTGGAAGGCCACATCTATGTGCTACTACATTTTCAAGTTTATAATTAAAAAGTATTATAAAATGATATTTCAAAGACATCCGTTAGAAGAAAAAAATAACACAGAAAAACATGGAAAAATGTAAGCTTTTGCTATTGCCAAAACAGTAAAAGAAATCCAGGAATTCCCACTGTAGATGACTGGAGAAGCAGAATTAAATTATTTCATTTGTCTGTCGTAATTTTATGGGTCATAAGGCAGTATTTATAAAAATTAGTGCACAATGGATTAATCCACGTGTTTATTAAGTAATATACAAATTCAAAAGAACAACATGAAATATTGAAATCAAAGAACAATAATAATAAAACACATTATATTAAGCGAAACATGTTTAAAACATGAGTCCTATAATAAGAATATAAATAGTGGAGTAGAACTAGTACACAGTAAATTGCTGTATCAAATCTGCACTCATTTGGACAGATAAATGCACAACTGGGAATAACCACGTATGTGTGAGATGAGTAATACAGGCTTGTGTTGCTTGGATAAATTAGTCAGGAGTTCCAAAGGGATCAATGATCACTCTCTGTGAATAGAATCAAATGTTTTTCCAAAGTGCTTAAAACTGCCACAGTGGGACTTGTGAACTTTGTAAGCACATTCCTGAGTGTTAAATTTGCTTTAATGTATAATCAGTGCTGGACCTCCCAGGAGTAAAGCCACATTATTGACCATCAATATGAAAGCAAGTTATATTTATTATCCTTTGGCCAGAATTTATACATATAGCGTAACATCAATATTCAAGAGTGAAATGGACCTGAAACTGTTGACAAAGGAAGAGTCTACCTGAATAGGGAATGAATGCAATTACTGACAATGTGGGTAACTGAGAGATATAACAGGTATCCTTAAAATGCTTAAAAAATCCTATGTCTAACTGCTAACAGATTTTCTTACATTCTGTGCATTTTTTGTGTTCAGATCACTAGATCTTGGGCCTTCTCTTTCAGTGCAGAATAACTATTCTGGGAATTTTCTGCATGTGACAATCAAGTGTTGAGGGATTCAACAGCCTCACATGGTAGATGTGGTAATGACATGTCTCATTGTACATTTTCCAGAGCTGCTATCAACCAATTAATTTTCTCTCCTGAGAGAACTGCCCCATGTGCTCCTGGCTAGGGCACAATTTCACTAGTCCATTCATTCTCTGACTGAGGCAAGAATTCAGTCTATTTGTTCTAGTTCAGAGATGAGAACTGGACACAGAGTAGACTATCATTTACATGTGAATTTCCTCCTTCCCAGCCTAACTCTCTGTCCATAGTAGCATTCAGAACAGCCTGCCATGGCTTGCAGGTTGGCAAAGCCACTCAATCAAATATCTTTTAGTTGCAGCATCCCTTTGCCTCTGTAGGGGTCAATTGCACACATTGAGTTACATCACCACCTAGGATGGGAAAAACAGTGATGGCTATTCACTTCCTCCACACTTGCCTCAGCCCTTCTAGTGCCCAAGCCACCAATAAATGATGTGTCATCTGTGTTGCATTTGGGCTCTATCCCTCTGTACCACAGTGCTGAAGCTGCTAAGGATGATTTCTCAGTTCTATAAAACAGTGCTATTTAAAGAACTTAAGTTGCAAACTGTTGTATTCTGTTGCTGTAAAGATCTTTTTTCTTTAAAGTGGGAAGACCATTTGTAAATTCAATCCCATGCTCATAGTTGCAAAGTTCAACCAAGATTAGATGGCATGGAGTAAACTTTAGCAGTCAGTTAGATGAACAATCCACAGTCATTTAAAGCTGATGTTGAGCAGTTATTTAAAGGCAGTGTTGCACAGTTAGAATAGTCAGAATTTAGGAAGAACTTTCCAGGGTATATCCTTGCATTGGCAAGAGTCTGCCATGGTTTATACTTGTTATATATGGTTGAAAAGGCAGTATTCCACATTAAATATTAGAATTAAAGGAATATTTGCATGCTATTTATCTTCATCTCTACTTTTGATTTAATCAGATTTTTACATAAGAACTGATGAATTGGCATTGTGTAAATACTGAATTATTATTCAGTATTTACTCTTGTGTCATCATGACTAAAAAAGAAAGGTTTGTGAGACTGAATGCGTCCTTCTACATTTCGATGATGATTAAATAATGAATCTAGGAATTAGATACTGAGCAACTGACTGTTATGCTGTGTTTGCATTTCAATTATGCATACTTCTCAACTGTCCAGATTTTTGCAAAATGCCCAGATTTTTGCTTCATATTTTCTGTCTGTTCCTCAAAAAGTTTGTTTATCTGGCTGATGTTTGGCAAATTGGTGAGGAATGAAGTCACAAAATATTGCTAGATATTTGAGGTTCAGACGTCATACCCTTCAGAAAGTTCATGTTAATGCAAAACTTGTCATTCAATCAACTTTCCACATTTGTAAGAGCAATGTTTAAAAATTGTCAGAATTTTTGGGCCTTTCTTCCCTCATTTTTATGGCTTTGTTCAGATTTCTTGCTCTAAGAGGTTGAGAGGTATGCTACTAGGATTTCTGGTGAACTTATTTGTTATTCCTCATATGGGTCTAGCCTATATCATCAGAGATGTGGAGGAGGGGATTATTTATGTTTCTTATACTTGTTAGACATGCTAGCCAGGGAGTACAGCATGTCTCAGTTTTTAATTTTGGATGAGCACTTTTGTTAATAAACTATTAACTTCCTCAGAATCTGTGTTTTTCTTATTTTCAGTTTGTTTTCTCAACTAGGCTTTATTTATACTTGTATTGAATTTGCTTTCAAATGTGTTTTCAACAGATTTGCCATATAAAAACAATTCTTAAGATAAAGTGCTATTTTCACATTTAAAACACTTATCTGCTGAAGGCACAAGACAATGTCCAGAGTTACTAAGTTTGAGAAATATTAAGCCAGGCATGGGCAAACTACGGCCCGGGGGCCACATGCGGCCCGTTAAACGTTTTGATTCGGCACGCCAAACTTGGCACCCCTTCATTTCTGATTTTTCTTTTCTTTTTTTTAAATTTTCACGCTGTCGGGGCTGACATCATCACGTGCGCGATGACGTCAGCACCATCAGGCTACCAGCCAGTCAGAATTGAGCTCAAGGAGCTCGCATCATCATTCCGGCTGGCTGGCGGTTAAGTTAACAGTCAGCGGGAATGCAACATGTGGAACAGAAGAGGCTGACTCAGCGAGCTCTGAAAAGGATTCATGGCAGCAGCAAAGGGGCCAGGGATATGGCGAGCTCACGGAGCTGGGATTAATGGCGTTAGCAAGCTGGGGGATACAGCGAGCCCTGAAACGGAGCCGGGCCCAGGATTAATGGCAGCAGCAGCAACATGAGGATGGATTGAACAGAAGATGCCGAGCACTACTCAGGGTAAGAGAGAGAGAGAGAGTGTGTGTGTGTGTGTGTGTGTGTGTGTGTGTGTGTGTGTGTGTGTGTGTGTATGCGATAGGAAAGAGAAAGTGAGTGAATCAATGAATGCAGGTTTGAAAGGTGAAGTGTGTGTGTGTGTGTGTGTGTGTGTGTGTGTGTGTGTGTGTGTGTGTGTGTGTGTGTGTGTGTGTGTGTGTGTGTGTGTGTGTGTGTGTGTGTGTGTGAATGATCGGAGAGAAAGTGAGTGAATGCAGGTTTGAAAGGTGAAGCGTGTGTGTGTGTGAGCGATCGGAGAGAGAAAGTGAGTGAATGCAGGTTTGAATTGTGAAGAGTGTGTGTGTGTGAACGATTGGAGAGAGAAAGTGAGTGAATGCAGGTTTGAAAGGTGAAGTGTGTGTGTGTGTGTGTGTGTGTGTGTGTGTGTGTGTGTGTGTGTGTGTGAGCGATCGGAGAGAGAAAGTGAATGAATGCAGGTTTGAAAGGTGAAGTGTGTGTGTGTGTGAGCGATCGGAGAGAGAAAGTGAGTGAATGCAGGTTTGAAAGGTGAAGTGTGTGTGTGTGTGTGTGTGTGTGTGTGAGCGATCAGAGAGAGAAAGTGAGTGAATGCAGGTTTGAATTGTGAAGAGTGTGTGTGTGTGTGAACGATTGGAGAGAGAAAGTGAATGAATGCAGGTTTGAAAGGTGAAGTGTGTGTGTGTGTGTGTGTGTGAGCGATCAGAGAGAGAAAGTGATTGAATGCAGGTTTGAAAGGTGAAGAGTGTATGTGTGTGTGAGTGATTGGAGAGAGAAAGTGAATTATGAAAACTGACAAGATTCTGTGTGTGTGTGTGTGTGTGTGTGTGTGTGTGTGTGTGTGTGTGTGTGTGTGTGTGTGTGTGTGTGTGTGTGTGTGCGTGTGTATATAGATTGCAGCATCACTGTTCAAAACCTGCTGAAGTTAAATAGATGTCCAGTTTCACTGACAGAAAATGTATCTGCGTGTAAAATGATTTACTAGCTTATTAATTTAAGCTCTCCTAAAAGTACACTATTAAGTAGGTAAGAAGAAGCAGTTATTTCAGTGCTTTAAAATAAAATGGTCATTTATTTGATTTTCAGTGTTTAAAGACTCATTTCGAAGTCAGAGATTTTATTGTAATGCTTTTCTTCATTTTCATTGGAAATTAAAGCACATGTTTTCTCCATATCCCAAGATGTGTATTTTTCCCCCAATGAGGTGATGTTTTCAAAGCATGCCATCTATCTGCTCCTGTTCCGGCCCCTTTGTCAAATGTTAGAACTCAATGTGGCCCATGAATCAAAAAGTTTGCCCACCCCTGTATTAAGCGATAGAGGTCCACTTTAATGTATGATCTTATGATTGAGTCAATGAAGAACCCACAATCTTTCAGAAGTGATAACTCTTAAGTTTGTACTGATAAGGTTCAGAGAGAATGCTCCAGGACATTGTTGTACTATTACATGTAGACTGATACATTGACAAAAGTCTATGTTAGCAGATGCGCAGTCATTAGTGCACTCTGTGTTATTTACGGAGCAAAAAGGACTTTGCAACACCTTGCATATTGTAATTAAAAAGATTTGTTTGCATGCCATTAATTGTCAAGTGGACTTTTGATATTGATTTAAAATGTGCATTTTACTAATCTTGTTTTACTATGACTAAAAGAGAATTTATTAGAGTGATGCCAGCTTTCTATATTTAAATGATGATTGACTAATGAATCTAGTCATTACTCTCTTAGAAACCAAGGTTAAGGTGTAATTAAATTTCTGCAAGGGTTACTGATGAATTAATTAACTATTTGTGGTAATGTTCTTTGGAGTTTACCCTGCTGATTGTCAGAGGAATATATATATTTCTGAACTTTGCAAAATCTAAATTGTCATGAAAATGTTACCCTTTTTAAAGATGTTTTAAGCAAATACACCCATAAAAATAAAGCACTACTTGTTGCATTTAGTAGATTGAATTGGACAATAAAATCAGTTACTTTTTTAGTGAGTTGAAAATTAATCTGTGAGTGTCTGACAAATACAAAGTGCATGGCTCTAGCAGGGCAATTGTAGAAGTTAGTGCTCTTGATTTGGACTTAATTTCAAGCGACTTCAGCCTACTGGTATGTGCCCTAATGATTGTAGCTAATATGTCTTATAAACTTACAAGGTGTTAGTTTAGTGATAGAAAGGTGGTAATATATTGAAGAGGAGAGCAGTGTTTTCTTATGTGGCTTATTACATGCATGAGGATCACAGATGATCTAAGCATCTCGGTGTGCTTTTAACTCTGGAAGTCTTAACATGACATTTCATCTAACTGGATTTCACAATATGAATAACTTTTTGTAAAAGGACATTTCTTTAGTCTCAGAATGACTTTTGTGAGTTCTTTCTTTCCCTTAGGTCATTTGCATTGAAAATGTTAGCAGGTCAGGCAAACAGTTCAACATGTGATACAAAATGGGAAACCCCATAATATGCTGACATTGTATGAAAAAATAGATGCAAAATGAAACAGCAAAAACCTGAGTGAAAAAAATTAAAGAATGTGAAGAAAAGAAGATAATGACTCCCTCCATTCATACTCCATACGATAATACCCCAGTATCTTTTAAATGTTTTAAACGTTTATCTCTGTGCTAGATGTTACACCTGGTCATCTCTTACCACCTCATAGAAGGGTTCAGACAAATTGTCAAATCACTATAGGGCACCTAATTCAGCACTTTAAAACAGGTAAGACTATCAGCTAAACACATGGATAAGACTTGTAGCTAATCACATCAATAAATATTAAATTAAATGGCTGGTGTTTGCTTAGGTCCAACCTACATTTACTGTTTAGGTAATTAATGAAATGCTTTATAAACACCATTGTTATGCCCCTACTGATTGAATCAGTTTTCTCAGTTTTGATCTACATTTATTTCAATCAACATCTCCAAGCAATTCTGAACACCTTTATTATAGGGGTATGACTTGCTCTTACACAGGTTCCTTACCCAGGTATTAACTTTTTTTATATTTGTAGATAGATCTATCCTATTATTTTTTTTTTTTTACAGTTTTTTTCCAAACACTTTTATTGAATCATCACTTCTGACATAGGCAAATTTACATTCATATATAAAAGTAATAAAACTATATTAACATAACAAACATTATACTTCACATATATTGCTGTATATCATATAACCTTTCAATTCTTAATAATCTTTCTCTTGACTCCTGAGGATACCTGTAAGATCATTATGATTTATCCTTCCTCTCAATCTAACATATTCTATCTTCCTCCAAATAACTGGGTCAATTAGTCAACATTTTCTGAGTTTTGGTTGTTTACTGTAGCAGGTAACTTGTATGTGGGTCAGGCTAGCAGTATTTTACTACACTCCTATCACATGTAATTATATGCTACCTCCATCTTATCCCAGCTCCATCACCAATCTTGTTTACTCCACCCTTCTTCCAATATTCTCCTGAACATTCAGCACCATCTATGCAATATTTTCTTTGGCATTTCATACATCATAGTACACTGTTTGAAGTTTTGTATGATTATCCATATCTTGTACTTGTTCTTGTCCTGCTTCCATCTGGAATCTTCCCCAATCTATCTCTCCCATAGCCTAGTGAAACGTTCAGCTCTTCGTGTTTCCACTAATACCCTGGATGTATATCATATTCTATTTTATCCTTAGCCAACCACTCCTTTATCAGCCCTTCTGCGTTTGCCTTGTAATAGGTTCATAGGTTCATAGGATGATACTAGGCTATTGGCCTGGAGGTCCTTATAAGCCTAGCCAAGAATTTCGCCCATGTTCCCTCAAAGGCAGCACCTGTTTCCCTATCCAGCAGGACACTTGCTATCTCTCTTCCTTTGTAGAGTGTTTCCAGCTGGCTTGGATAACACTACAGTAAACACTCAGTTAACCGGCACCTGTGGAGATTGGTAGATGCTGGATAATTATAGGTTCTTGTTGCTTGAGAGTTACTATTAAAATAGGATTGACTCATACTGTAGCCTATACTATTTGTTGGTTTGACTTGTTCTCAGGTTGGGGAGAGAGAAAATGTATTCCTATTTCCTTTTCTTAAAACTCTAAAACTCTAAAAACATAAGGTATGTTTCTGAGGGGGGGGGGGGGGACAGAAACTGCAACACATGAAAATTGCAGTGTATTTCTTCCAATTTTTTTTTTTTTTTTTTTTTTGCCAGTTGCTTGAGACTGCTGGTTGCTTGAGTTCCAGTTAACTGAACGTTTACTGTATGTAACAGCCAACCACACTTCTCTACTTTCTACCTATTCTGAACAATCTCAAAGTTCACAATCTTCCTAAAAAGTTAAAGCGTATTCTCTTCTCCCTTCTTCTAATACATCATCCAGGAATATCAAACACTTTTCAAAATACCTCCTTAATATGCTCTCATAATTCTTCTTTGCTTAATCTTTCAGAACATTCTCAGTTCTCCAACTTCTGCAGTTATCCATCCAAACCTTAAAACCTATCAACCTTTCCTCTTTCTTCTCCATCAGCTTCTGAATCCTATTTAATCATGATTCATTCCTTTCAATTCCTTCAGCTTCCTAGCTTGTCCACTTCATGCTTACAGACTTAATTCTTTTACATAAGAGATTTTTGTTTACATTTGTTTTATATTTCCTGATGTCTGGCATATTCCATCCTGTTTTACCATTTTCACCCCAGATCTGATACACCTGTTCCATTCTTCATCCCCTACTATGCAACATGGTCAAAGACTTTCTGCCTGCTTTGGATCTTACCATCTTGTGGGCTTAAAGCTATATGTTGTAGTGGTTATAGTACTAAGGGATGTATCATCATCTTCCTCCTCCTAACTACCATCATTCTAAGTTCAGATATCTTGACTCATCACACTATCCAGGAACTTATTTATCCTGGCAAACAGATCATCCTCATTATTGTTAATGACTCATTTTAAAGAATGAACTTCTTTTATGCCCTAATAATATACATAGTAATATACTGTTTACAGGGATATTATTATGCCCAAGCTTTCAGCAGGGTAAAATAAATGCTAACAAATATTAACATTGCTTCATAACATTTTAATATAACACTCATTTTAGGTTAGAAAATTTCAGGCCCTGAGATTGTATGAAATAGCAATCAGTTAAAACAGAATACAAAAAAGTAGAACCATCTCTGATGAGTAATGGAGGTTGCCAGTTTATAGCTATCTTCCTCCAGGGGTATTTGCCAAAAGCTCACTGGAAGCATCTAATGTGAAAAATATTTTACCATTGACATTTTTGGGTGCTCTATCATCTAGGGCAGGCAGAATAACCTTTTGTAACATGACTACATAATTAAGCCTTTTCAAATGGACATGTGCAGTCATAATTCATAATAAATTACACCACTGGCACACATTATTGCAATCATAGCAAGTTCTTGCATTCTTTGTATTTCTGCTTCTTCTACATACAGCATAAAAATGTCACTCTTCTGTACATGGTCATAACATATGGAATAGCATTTGGTGGTAATTTTATCTTTACTGATTAATAGTTAAGAAGATTAGCTTCAACAAACACATTGATACTAACTTTTTTTGTGTTTATCCAGGCAATCAGCCCATTTCACATACCATAGTTCTGCCTAACATACAACTTAGTAAAGTATTACTCCAGATGAACATGTTGCACCATGTTGCATTTTGCTCCAGAATATCAACCAATACAGAGCAAAATGGATTTACTAAACTAGAAGGAGTGGCTTCAGAGTATGTGAGCATGTGATAATTTCTAGAGATTCCTTCTAGTGTTAGACAGTTTCCAACTCTACAATGAACACAAGCTATTGGTTCCACTGAAAAAGTCCTACACTCTAGATAAAGTACAACCCAGATTTCAAGGACTAATCATGACACTGAGAAAGTTCAATGTCATAGCAATCCATGTGTCTGCGAAGCAACTAACTGTGGTAGATATGTTATCTAGAAGTCCTGTATATGACTAGCTCTTGTCAGAAACTGAAGAAAATGCCACCATCTATATGCAGAATGTAATAACAAGACCAAATTTTACCCAGGGATTAGAAAAGTTAAATCAAGGTACTAAAGGTGACCATACGTTAGAAACTGTTATCAAATGTGTTTGAGATGGATGACCTAATTCCTGGAGACAGACAAAAGATGTCATGTAATATCTAGGCCAAGCAGTGTGCCTGAACTTAGAAGGGGAGATAACTGGAACATAGCAAGTATTGAAGTGCAAACAACTGATAAACTGAGGTCTTACATTGTGCAAACTAAGGATGGTGCCACAGTCTGATGCAGTTTGGAGGTACATTTAAGTAGTTTTGGATGAACCTCAAGTTGAATGATGTTTTCCTAAATGTCAGCCTGATATGTCTGAGCCAGAATAATCATGTCTACATCTAATCAAAGTGATCTTTTTTCACTGAAAGCATTACCACAATCCAATGTCTGACACAAGGTTAAAAGTTCAAAAACCACAACATGTCATGATAGACTGTGTGCTGTCCAACTGAGTGAGACCGTTTCTGATCCTGTTGAAACTGGTATTCCTTTCTAATTTACAGACTGGTCTACCACTAAAGTTTTCTACTCACATGGGTCTTAGCATACAGAGTGTCTAATGCTAAATAGCAATGAGCTCTCCTCTGGAAATATTAATGGCTCAGCTGAGTGATTTAGAGAATCACTTAGCCAAGTAAAATTTTAGTGTGGGAGTCTGGGTGGAAAAAGTGAACATTGTCAAAAGATGCACTCACCTATTCTCTCCTATATGAGTACTTATGATGCAAAGTGCAGCAGAGCCATTGGGGGGGATGGGGGAGATAAGTGCATGTCCTCAAATTGATGAATGATGCTTAATATGTATGTGTGTGTGAGGTCACACTATGGTGTCAGAGATGGGATGCAGAGTGTATTCATGTGGCTGTGTGTGTGTGTGTGTGTGTGTGTGTGTGTGTGTGTGTGTGTGTGTGTGTTTATTATACGTGCATTAGAGCATGCATGCAGGTGTGTGGGTGTTTGTTTCCATTAGTGAAAGTAAGTGTGGCTGAGCGTATATGTTTGTTTTTGTGTGTGTATGTTGGAGTGTGTGTGTGTGTGTGTGTGTGTGTGTGTGTGTGTGTGTGTGTGTGTGTGTGTGTGTGTGTGTTTTAATCATGCATTGGAGCATGCATGCAGGTGTGTGGGTGTATGTTTCCATTAGTGAAAGTAAGTGTGGATGAGTGTATATGTTTCTGTGTGTGTCTGTGTGCATGCGTGTGAGTGTGTGTGTGTGTGTGTGTGTGTGTGTGTGTGTGTGTGTGTGTGTGTGTGTGTGTGTGTGTGTGTGTGTGTGTGTGTGTATGATTTTGTGAATGTTTATCTGTGCAGGGGGATGCTTTTGCTAATGCAATACATAGGCTGCTGGGGAAAACACTGGATCAGTCAGGTCTGACAGTACATTGTTTTATTCAGATAAATGGTAATGAGCTGCTAAAGAGGTGTTTCTCAGTGCAGTTTTACCATGTGTCTAAATCCGAATTTCTATATCATGCTGATCAACCGGCCTGTGCTGGGAAATTATCACTGGCAAAAAGGAATTCTCTGAATTCTGGGGTACCTCCACTGTTGCTATTTCATAATCAATAGTCAGTATAGCATGTATTGATAGGATCATTACAGAATGTGGAATATGTGTATGAGTTTTGCACATAGCCAGTTTTTATACTTTCAGAGAGAGATCTTGCGCCATGTGTTGTGGAGGTGTGATGAAAAAAGATTCAAAGCTTGTATGAGTCTTTATCTATTATGAATATGTTAATATGCGTGATAGCTTTGCTACTTTAAGATGAATGTAACCAAAGGAGGTGGTGTTTCAATCTATATTACAGATAAATTCATCTCACGTCTAGTTAGACTGAACAACTTCATGGAGTTACTCCAGTTCCAGGTTACATGGGTAAGATCCCCATTCAAGTCCTAGCCAGTTATAGATCCCCCTCCGTGGGTCATGATACCCACTAAGCCAGCTTAACCAAACTGAAGACAATCCCATTTTACCAAACACACTGGTTATGGGGGATTTTTCAATTATCCCACCATCAAATGGGAAACCTACTCTAGCCCAAACTCGCTAGCACAAAAGTTCCTTGACTTTGTGAATTCAAATGCCCTGGAGCAAATTGTCCATACCCTGATAAGAGGAACAAATATTCTTGATCTGGTCCTTATCAACATGTTAAACAGGAACACTGCTGCAACTGTTGGACCATCATTAGTTAAAAGTGATCACAAATCAGTCACCTTTGAGCTGACACTAAAATCGGAACTCACAAAGGTTGAAATCATACTAAAAGATTTCACCAAGGTAAACTATACCCTTCTAGGTGAAGGAATAAATGCATTTCAAACCTCACCCCAAGCTGAAAGTGATAACTACATTGAAGCTTACACTAAAGCCCTGTACAATCACTTGCATAAGTGTTTAAACTTGGCTGTACCAGATAGAATCAAAGCCAGAGCCCCCAGTAAAATCAAGCTGCAATGGTGGACTTCCAGCATCAACAAACTCTACAATAAATGTACAAAGTTGTTTTCCAGGAAAACAAAGACAATGACCCAACAATGGAAAAGCATGCTCCTCAGCCTTAACAGGCAAATAAAAGAACTTATCAAATCTTCCAAGAGCTCCTTTGAGAGAAACCTAGCAAGTACTGTCAAGGATAAACATAAGGCCTTTTACAGCTATATATGTAACCTAAAGGGTAGGAGCCAAGCATGTGCAGAACTAGTGGCCAATGGTATCACACACACACTGACCCCACAGAAATAGCAAACCTGCTAACGGATAAGTTTGGTGAAAATTTCACTTCCATATCCCCTCCTAACTTACAACAGACCCTCCCTCAAACTCCCTCCTTCACCTTACATATTTGAAGAGCAGATCTTCAATGCCCTGTCCAAGGCAAAGGACACAGCCTCTATGGGACCAGATGACATCCCAGGCTGTCTTCTAAACAGGCTAAAACATGAAGTAGCATCACCACTAAGTACCCTTTTCAATCATAGCCTAACCACAGGCTTTGTTCCTGCAGAATGGAGAACAACTACAGTTATTCCACTCCACAAAGGTGGCCTAGCAACAGACCCAGGGAATTACAGACCCATAAGCCTGACCAGCCTCATCTGTAAGGCCATAGAATGTATCATTATGGACCTCATAAATAAAGACATAGGTGACCTCCAAACCCTGGATCTTATCCAATTTGGCTTCATGAAAGGCAGAGCCTGCCTGTTAAATCTGGTAGATTTCTTTGAAAGTGAGACCAAGGCCATTGATGAGTTCAAATTTGTACACACAGCATACCTCGACTTAGCAACGTCTTTCAACACAATCCCATATTCAGGCATTACCAATAAACTTAGCAAACTGAATGTAAACCCCTTTATTGTAAGATGGGTTGCCAACTGGCTCACAAACCTGACACATACTATCAAAGTGGGTGGCTCCACATAAACCAGCAGGCCTGTTACCAGTGGGGTGCCACAGGGGTCAGTGCTGGGCCCTCTACACTTTGGTATATACTTCTCAGAAGTTCAGGTCAAAACTAAAGGGTTGTGGCTGACCAAGTTTGCAGATGACTGCAAGCTAGGTGCAATCATTGAATCCCCAAATGATGTCACTATACTCCAGGATGGTCTCACACAGACCAACGACTGGTGTATTAGTCATGGTCTCAAACTGAATGCAAAAAATGCAGCATCATTCCCTTCACCACAACCAATGTCCCATCACACTGTCAAATCAATAGCAATAACCTAAGTACCCATGCAGTGGTAAAGGACCTGGGATCACAGGTTGACCGCAACCTTAATTTCAACCACTATGTGTCTACCATTGTAAGGAAAGTTGTAAAGAAAGTTTTCCATGTAGCTCACTTGATTAGTAAAAGCATCACCTTGAGAGCAAAAGAAGTTATAACCCCCCGTATACTTGGCACTTATCTAGATCATAGTTGAGTATAATGTCCCATTCTGTATGTACCATATTAACCACCTACAACAATTACAGATAGGGTTGCCACCTTCGTTCACGGCTAAAACCGGAGCCAAGCCACACCCCTCGCGTCACCAGTAACCCCGCCCACCCCACCCCCTCTCCCGCCAACATACCGCCTATTTTGTGATGTCACAACAGCATCACTCAATGGGAACGCCCTCTTTTCATTCCGCTGCTTTTGGTTGATTTGCTATGCTTTTCTGTAAAAGCATAGTAAATCAGCCGATCAACGGAACGCCCTCTTTTTCATTCCTGCCGCTTGCTTTTGGTTGATTTGCTATGCTTTTCTGTAAAAAGCATAGTAAATCAACCGATTAAACTCGATAGTCTGTTTCCTTTTTGAAACAGAATACCGAGTTTGTACAAGGTTCGGACTACCGGAGAATCAGTTTGATTTCCTGATAGTCCGGAAAAAAAACGGAGGGGTGGCAAGCCTAATTACAGAGACATCAGAGATTTCTAACACCGAAGATCAAGGGCCTCTAGCATGTGCCTTACAGGGACCTACTAAAATCCCTGTCACTATACTCCGTATTGTATAGACTTCTTAGGAGAGACTTATGCCTGGCCTACAGAGCAACCAAGACCCAAACCTAATGAACTTACTGCATATCTGTAAATCAAATGGGTCTAGGGCTACCCATTCCAGGGACTTAAATATGGCCTGTGACTTAAATAGGACATGCTGAAGGAAGAGATTTATCTCCCATTGATTGCCATGTCTTTGGAACAGGCTACCAATTTATGTGAAACAGAGTACCTCTATGACACTGCTAAAGAGGAGCCTGGATGAGTGGATGGGGCACTGTAAATTCTTACCAGGATAGCACCTACAAACCTCCTGGACATGGGCAGTCATCACTAATGCAATCTTGGGTACTGACTACTACCTCTACCAAATTACATTGGGCTGAAACGGCTAGGCTTAAAATAACCTCCAGGTCGATATCCTAATAATCTCCTATGATCCTCTGTATACTACTGCCATTTAAGAAATAATGCATTGAAACTAGTGCCAACTGGAGTGTGTATTCTTGATGAATGAACTGTGCTGCCATTTTTTGCAGAATAAAAGTTATCATTTTGGCCCAAATGCTGATGTATCTTGACATTATTAACACTACCATTCAACATCATTGGGTAACCAGAAGTGTGCAGCATGACACGTTAGCATAAACAAGTGTATAGTCGCAAAATAAATAGCTTGTCTGTTTAATGATGTATGTGCATTCAGCAGAGAGGAATGTGCTTTCTTATCTATTCTTAAAAGACCATTTAAATGTTGGTTGGGATTGAGAAAGTGCCACTGCCAGGGGTAAAGCCCTAACAGAAGACGAAGTCAGTTGCAATAGCCCTTTCCAGTTCATAGGCAAGCACACCCCAGTGATTCCACATGGTCTGCTGAATCACTACAGTCTATCATCTCCACAGCAATGCTGAATGCTAGTGAGGTATTCCAAGGAGGAGGCACATGCTCTCCTCAGAAAGTCCAATTAAGACCTAGCAGTAATAACACATGAATCAGAGACATGCAAATTAACCAATAATGTGGTCTTTCCTCATTACGGATATTCAAGTCTCTGAATCTCATTTCCCTAGTTTGCATATAATTCACAATTTACTTGCGTACAGGGTAAGTGTTTTGAATCCCAGCTATTATGGTTTAGCAGTATTATTATAAATATAATAAACAGCAGCTTATGGACACCATCTTATTATTATATCTACTGTGTTTTTCAAGTGTTTTGCCAATAATGTCTCTGAGAACTGACATATCCACGTGAGCTTATTCAAATTTATATTTGTGTGTGTGTGTGTGTGTGTGTGTGTGTGTGTGTGTGTGTGTGTGTGTGTGTGTGTGTGTGTGTGTCTGGGTGATCACACTAGGGGGTGTAGTTAGGGGATGTGAAGACTAGTTGACTGCACGTATGGAGGAATGGATGATTATGTCCTTGCGTGAAATCAGGTGATTCCTCAACATGCCTATTAGAACCCTGCAAAGCTCTGAACAACATCTCCTGACCATGCTCAAGCCTAAGGCCAATATAGGGAAAAACTTCTATAGCTGTTACCCTGTTGAGAAATGGAATAAACTACCTTTAGACATCCATTATATAAGATCCAAATCCCTTTTCAGGAAGGCAGTAAAAATTCACTTTAAGGTTCATAGGTTCATAGGTAGGTACTAGGCTATTGGCCTAGCCAAAAATGTACCCTGGCTTTCACCACCCAAGAAAATGATTTTCCTGTGCCCCTGTCGAGCAGAGCCACAGAAGTGATCCCCGGGGTGAATTTCCTAAATCCCAATCCAATCATCAAGATTTTTCTTGAAGTGTGCTAATGAGGAGCTCTGTTTGACATAGGTAGTCTGTTCCAGAAAATGGGAAGTCTCTGGGACAGGAATCTATCAAGGAAAATAAATTATGTTGGTGCTATCTTCCTCCTGGTTGCCTCATCTCTCTAAGATATCCTATTCTCTTATCTGGCTTCTATTTTTGTGTAACTCTACCTTTCTCTTTATCTCTCTTTATTACAACAACTGCTGCTCATCTTTCCTTCCTCTCTGCTTCTATCCTGCACTCTTTTAAATTCCTTTCACACTAGACCAACTTTTTTCCTACTCACAGCCAGGCTAATTTTTCTGTATACTCTTTTCAAAAGTTAATGTCTATCTTTATTGTTTGTTGTTTGTCTCCTCTGTATCTCCTCATGCTGAAAGGTATATTCAAATTGCTTTATATTTTAAACTTGCTATTACTTATGTTTATGTATTTTTTTTTGGTACATCTTATCTTAGATTAATTGTATGTTAAATTAATTGCATGTTTTTCTGTGGAGCTTTTCTCCCCAGGTCTCCATTAAAAAAAAGGCTTTGTCCCAGTTAGACTTACCCAGTCAACAAATGTCAAATAAATAAATAATAAATAAATAGATATGTCTCATACAAAACCTTTGTCACTGACAAAGGTTGCTTATAATTTTATATGTGCAATGTGTTTACTTTTAGCCACTTCTTTTGATAAACTTACTTGCTCTGTTTTGTATCTATGCTGATCATATCTCACTGCATATCTGCCATAACCTTGCTTATTGTGGCTGGAGAAGGTCCTTGGACCACTCTATTAATATTTTTAACCAATAAGTAAGTAACAGCATAAATAAAATACTCATGGTTTGACCTGTCATATTAGATGATGTGAGATGAACCTTTGCTGTAATGACTCTCGGTCACATAATCCACAATCCATGCATGCAGAGTAACCAGAATGTGAGCCTTTACATGCCAATTTCTTTGTTTCACATAGTTATAGTGAAAAAAGTTATAAAGTAAGCATGCTGTTTCCTGGGGAAGGGAACAGAACTAAACATTTTGGCCATTCATTTTAAAAAGACTTTTTGTACTGAACTGAAATCTTGTGTAAATAAACATACATAGAACAGAAGAGCAATTATGTTTGTGAATTATGAAAGCATCTTAGCTTACCATGCATTAAGGGAATAGAAATGAGGAAACAATGTTTGTCTTCATTACCTTTTGTATGCAATGACTAATTGTCTCCACTTCTTCATCTCATGAAGATTCTTATCAGATTGAGTAATGAGCCTGCTGTTAAATGATCCTTCTTGTTTTCAGTTTCATAGTGAATTAAAAGCATTTCATAACTAAGTGAACTGTCATAATGACATTTTTAGCTATGACCCAAACCAGAGGCAAATAACAACAGAGGATACGGATAAAACTGATGATAGTATCATGGCAAAATTTATCTGATTTGTATTCATTTTTGGAGACACGATGTTACTTTTTCGTATTCATTTTAGGAGACAGAATGTTATTATTTTTATTTATGTAAGAATATATGTGTTGAAAAAATTAAGAACGAAACAGGAATAGATTACTTTTTCTTATTTTATCATTTTTACTGGAAGGTATACATTGTTTATACAGAAATGGTATTCATTTTCTGGTTAGTTGCATGCTGAATTCCCTTTGTGCATTATCAGTGCTACTAAAATTCCTTAAACCACCATATTTACTCTACATGTTAAAAGCAATAGTAAAATCTCACAGACTGCATTCACAAAAGAAACAACATGTGAAATTGCATTGTGAAATGACAGCCGTTCCAGTCAGAACTAGATCCAGCAGAAGGTGACCTTGGCAGCTGCCTAGGACTTGGTGCTGGCCGGAGGACCTGGCTGACTCTTTAAAAAGGGAGAAAAAACAAACAAAAAGCACCCCTTGATTACCCACTCTACTTTGTTGTATCTGCAACCTCCCTAACCTTCCAGCCTCTTTTCATCATTAGCTCAAATCAAGCACTTGAGACGGGAGAAGCAAGCTTTGTGTATCAGTACAAGCTCAAATCAAGTGTGGCAGAAGGGGGAAGCAAGTGTAAACTATGTGTGAGAAACTTTCAAGCAGATGAATGGATGATTGTTCAGATAATTGGATGTTTGTTTATGCAATTTGCGACTTACTTTTTCAGTGTCAGTAGCAAAGAACCTGATGTTTGTTTGGAGGGAGATGTGAATGTGTGCATGTGTGTGTGCGTTATGTGAGCATGTGTGTGTCTGCATGTGACACCCCTGCTGTAGTGTGTGTGTGTGTGTGTGTGTGTGTGTGTGTGTGTGTGTGTGTGTGTGTGTGTGTGTGTGTGTGTATGTGTGTGTGTGTGTGTGTGTGTGTGTGTGTGAGTGTGTGTGTGTGTGTGTGTGTGTGTGTTTGTGTGTGTGTGTGTGTGTGTGTGTGTGTGTGTGTGTGTGTGTGTGTGTGTGTGTGTGTGTGTGTGTGTGTGTGTGTGTGTGTGTGTGTACACGTGTGTGTTTATACTGATTCTGCTTCTACCATCCTGCAGCCCTCTCTACAGAATGACTACAGAAAAACTGACCTCCAGATTGGATTTCCATTCTGCCCTTCCAGGATGATTATAATTCTGCCCTCTCTCCAGGATAATTACACTAAACACAAGCACCTACAGTTAGCAATACCAATCACTAGAATTTCATTGTCTGTTTTATTCTGAAAAGACATATGTTCTTTTTTTTGTTTTATTTGTTAGCCAGCTCCTACTTGTGCTGTCTGGTTAAGTCAAACATCAGGCAAATAGTTCTAGAAAGTGTTAAACTCTACAACCTTGATTACAAGAAGCAACTCATTAAGAGCTTAGAGTCTTAAGTCATAGTGCTAACTGCCAGATTTTCTCTACCTTTTTTCTGATAAATCGGTGAGGAAAAGACTCAGTCAATAATGCTAGTTATTAAAGTTTCACAGTTAATTCTTTTCATAAACTTTCCACACATCGCACCAAACCTATTTAGACACCCGCAACTTTACCCCAAATATAGACTGATTCACTTCATTTGAATTCAAAACAAAATAAAATGAAGTGAAATATTCTTAAAAAACAAAATAAAAAATGCCCCAGTATACTAAATCCTCTTAGGAGGAGACGTTCATCCTACTCCTGATCTGACATGTCACAACCAACATTAAGAAAATCCTGTTGCACACACACTATTTAACCCTACAACAGTCAACCCCCAATCCTGGTAATCTGACTTATGTTGTAATAAATATTAGAAGCACAAGAAATAAAATTACTGAACTACATGCCTGGATTACCCAACACAAGGTTTATATTCTCACTGCAACTGAGACCTTGCTTAAATACAGCAGAAATGACATAAATCACTCCCCCTGGTTATAATATCATCTGTAATGACATGTAAAGAGAAAAGGTGGTGGTATTGCTTTTCTATTTACCAACATCTGTCACAGTCCCTACTACCAAACGAATAACAAAATTCAGTTCAGCAGAGCTTCTCATTAGTTTCCTGAGAATAAACAAATATATACAAATATGCATTACTGTATCTTGATGACAATTCAGATATACTGGAAGATATCCTACACTGGATTTCCATAACAGTTCCACAAGAAATAAATACGACTAAATGATGTCAATATTAGCTGGTTGGACATAATCTCTAACTCCCCTACATCTAGCATGAATGTATATGGTTTCACACCACTAATTAATAGCCTCACGTATTATAGACATGCATTAAAATTCTTTATTAGACTAGATCCTAGCATCAGAGCCTATCAAATTCACTACCGCAGGTGAAATGTCAGACTCTCTCAGTGACCATCTCCCAATCTATGCAACCAGACATACCACACACCCACTTAAACGGCATGTTTATAAACAACACATCACCTGCCCAAATTTAACTTAGAAATAGTCATTACTATCCAACTAGAACCTCCTAGAAATCCTCTGTTAGATGATGCTGTAAATGAATTCAGTACAAATTTTCTAAATATCCTAAATAGTCTTGAACCTTCTAGAAGGAAAAGACTGAAAACAAATAATGCAATTTGGCTATCCAAAAATAATGGAGAAAGTGATATTGGATAAGTTATTATCAGAACTGGATAGGTTGGGACTTGAAACCACATATCAGCATGCATATGTTGAAAACAGATCTATTTATTACCACCTGTAAAATAATGTTCTATAACAATATAATAACAGCTATGAATGAAAAATGGTGCTGTGATGTGATTTATATAGATTTAACTTCAGCATTTGACAGGGTCATACACAAAACACTGATCAATAAATTAGTACAACTAGGTATTGCTGTACTCTTGATAAGATGGATAGCTGCATGGCTTACAAATAGGACATGGCAAGTATCACACAGCAACTGGACAGGTGAAATCCTTGGTTACAGTCAGGGCATCCAATAGGGCTCTGTCCTAGGCTGTTACTTGTTTAGATTGTATCTTTCAGACCTAACTTTTTCATCTGAGGTATTCTACAGTCTATATTCAGACAACCTGAAATTGCAAAATAACTTGAGTAAATTGATCATTTGAGCACAGGAGAATCATATGATGATAAATACATCAACAATTAAGCATATGAGATTTGGTAGACATAAAGTGAAATGTGAATATTTAATACAGCACACAGTGATTGAAACTGTACTCATTTAAGGACCTGGTTATATGGGTAGTTTCAGCTATGAGTTTTTCTAATCATACCAACCAATTGGTTAATGATAGTTATAGAACTATAGGTTGTATAAAAAGATTTAAAAAGTCTAGAAAATCAAAAATAATGAAGTCATTGATTGTTACTTACATTAGATGCAAACCTGAGTATGGAATAACAATATGGAAACCCTATAAGAAAACAAGCAGGAGTAAACTGGAAAGAGAACAATGGAAATATATCAAGGGTATCCATGGATGCGAAAATTTAGATTATTACGAAAGACTAAAATATCTGAACTTGTACAGTGTCTCTTGCATATATCTAAGAGGAGATCTTATTCAGGTATATAGAGCATTTAATGACAACTACCTCTGGGAATGCTTGGTGTTAACAAAAAGTACTAGAAAATCATCAGACAACCTATGTAGAAGATTCTATATGAATGAAAAGTGTACTAACTGGTTCTTTGACAGAGTAGCTGATCTATGTAACAGACTACCAAATTACATTAAAGCAAGTACTAGTTTAGATATTTTTAAGAACAGCCTGGATACTTATTATAGGAACAAGTGTTTTGGCATATTGGCAATCTAGAAGGGCATTAATGCCCATGCTTGTGTATGTATGTATGTATGTATGTATGTATGTATGTATGTATGTATGTATGTATGTAATTCAGGAATCCCCCATTCCCTTTCCCTGGAAAGAAGTCATATGTAATGCCTTTACACAAAAGAGCAAATTCAACAGACATTATTAACTTTAGATCTACAACAAACATATCCCTCCTCTCCAAAATACTGGAAAATTACAATTGCTTAATTATCGGTTGCAAGAAAGCCTGTCCTCCATACAACATGGCTTCCATCCCTCACTTAGTACTAACATTGCACTTCTAACCTTTATAGATTTTATCAGTAAAGCTAGACTTGCCTAAAATCATCAACACAATTTGTTATAACAATCTTCTACTTCAAATGTCTTCACTAGGTCTGTCTCTGCTCACTTTTCTATGGTTCAAAAACTACCTCTCCATTAGGTATCAAGTCAATAGAATGGCACTCCACCATCTCTCCATACCTTCTAGTCACCACTGGTATACAACTAGGGTCTATCCTTGGCCCCCTCCTCTTTAACATTCTCACCAATACACTCTACACATCTACACAACAGGCCTCCTTAATACAATATGGAGATGACTGCACACTTATATGCATAACTGACAATGTGGCATATCTCCAGAAATTACTCAGGAAGCTTTGACAGCCATTGAAATATGGCTTTGTAACTTAACTGACAACTCATGCTCGCCCCCCCCCCCCACCCACCAAGAACAAAGCAACTACTTTTTATGCCAAATCCCTTTCTAATAAAAAAAACAGCATTTAAAATCTTCTCTCCTGATAAATCAACCACTGAAGTCACTTCTCATAGCAAATTAATGATGGTGATAGTAGATGATAATCTTAAATCTGATCTGCATATGCAAAATTGCATTAAAAACCTCACCAAAATCTAGACACGCTTCACAGATCCAAAAACTTTCTCACTAACACAACTAGAACTACACTTGACACTATTTACCTCCTCCCCTCATTACTTTATGACTCTCCCATCCTTACTAACCTCCATGCATCACAAAATATTCAAAACTTGAACAATGCCATAATAAAATAGCTAA
Source organism: Protopterus annectens (assembly GCF_019279795.1). NCBI lineage: Eukaryota > Metazoa > Chordata > Ceratodontiformes > Protopteridae > Protopterus > Protopterus annectens. The sequence continues at coordinate 161,281,803 of NC_056750.1, read as the reverse complement.
ATTTGTAGCAAATACCCCTACAGACCCCACCTCTGTAAAGTGCTAAAAAGTCTAAATTGGTTGGAACTACCCTATCAGCTGACATAAACCCAGCTTCTTACCACCTATAACAATATTTAACATCCATCTGCTTGTCCAGCACTAAATATCATTATACATGACTATGTCCCCAATCAGTCATTACCACTGAATGACCAAAAACTCCTCGATAGCTACAAACCCATCAAATCTGCTGGGCATGATCTATACTCATACCATGTTGCAAAGGCCTAGAACTCCTTACCTGTATTCATCAGGTAAATACCCTCCCTTCAGTCTTTTAAAACCACACTGAAAGACTTCCTAGCCAACATGTGGCTCTGTTCGTGCTCAAACCTAGGATAAACTATATCCCTAAATATGAACAAGTACCTATTCATACCTTACACCGCATTACTCTTCCTTCTTCACTCTAATCCTTATTTCAGTCAATTTCTATCCACTGACTGTCTTTCTAAATAAGTCATAACCCTATTTTTTCTCACTACATATTGCAATTCTTATTTGTATTGTACCCACTTACCTGTAATTTCTCAATAAACTGGCTAAAATTTCTCTAAATATTAAATAATTTTCATATAAGTTGCAGCTATTCTTATCCGATGTTTTCAAATGATGTCGAATTTGATATCATTATTTAAACTGTGCATGTTTTTCTATTACTTTTGAAGACTGCAAAATTATTGTTCTTGTAATGTTTATGCAATACTGTGGAGCTTTTCTCCCTGAGTCTCCACTAAAAATGAGCACCTACTCATTAAGAATTTACCTATAATCAAATGTGAAGGAATAAATAAATAAATAAATACAGAGGTCAAGAGTAGGACCTGTGAAGTCCCATGGCAAAAGTCTTGGATGGTTTTTAATGAGCAGTTAACTGACATTGAAGAAAGACTGCCTTCTAGGCATTCCATAACCAAGTCTGAGTAATCAACACTTTCCTGAAGAATAGAAAGGAAAACGTGACGGCCATCAGCACAACCGTGCTCGTATAAACCTTCTCACCTAACCAGATCATTATCTGGAAGTATATGCATTGGAAAAACTGGCCATAAAAGTGAGTCCCCTTTATCAAGTCAGCTAATACTGACTAAGTGAACTGGACTGGTGCATTTTTTTATCAAAAGTAGATCTTTTTGAATGCCGGAAATGTTGATGTTAGGAAAATTAACTTTCCATATGGTGTGTAAAATTTGTTTGTATGCAGAAAAGTAAGGTTATTTACTAATGGTGCAACTTGTTGGATGTACTAAAAAGTTTCAGCATTAGGGGTAGAAATATGTATTTGAAGTTTGTCAGGGTTACAGAGGAGTTAGGTTCAGTTTTATACTTGTGTGGTTACATAATATGTGCGTGTGCACTCACATGTATATGTGTGTGTGTGTGTGTGTGTGTGTGTGTGTGTGTGTGTGTGTGTCTACATGTTGTTCCCTGTAGCACCATACTTACGTGAGCTAACCCTAACCTTGCTGCTTCCCAACCACAACCCTATACAGTATCTTACAGAAAACCCTTTCCTATCAGTATCACTATGCAAACAAAGTATATGTGAAGATAGTGCTACGTTTTAAGTTTTTTGTTAATGACAAGAAAAGGAAAGCACTTGCTTTAGTTTCCAGTAATTCTAGGTTCATAATTTTGTGTTTTGATATTTGTTAATTTCTTTGTTTATTTTTCTGTGTTCGGGATTGGTATTTATAAATATCGAAAGAGACATAATTTATAGATGTGTGTGTGTGTGTGTGTGTGTGTGTGTGTGTGTGTGTGTGTGTGTGTGTGTGTGTGTGTGTGTGTGCGTGTGTGCATGTGCGTGTGTGCATGTGTGTGTGTTTATAGGGGTTGCCTTCCTCTCTTTCTAATAAGTTTTTAAATGCCTTCTTTAACTTACTTTGATGTATGACTGAATTGTATAGTATTGTTATGTGTATTGTATCATATAGTTGATGTAATTCACATAATTTACCTAATTAGATTAATCCAAGCTCAGGTGATTTCTAAAAGAGGCCTCTGACCAGTGAATGTACACAGTTAAATGTAAAAATTACTAAAATAAAATAAAATAAAAAACAAAACAAATATGATGGTTTCCTTTAGAATAGCTAGGAAAATCACTGTCCTTAAAAATGGTTAAACAAGTTGGAAGATAAAAGGGTCTAGGATGTCTGTGTTAGTCATAAATCATTTGTTGGGCCAGGATAAAGACCACAAGTTGTGGGGGTTCTTACTTAAAAGTTCTGCAAGTTAAGACAGACTTCTCTCATGTCCAGTGTGGCAAATCTCTGTCATAGGTAAATGTTAACCTACTATATGCTACTAAGGGGATCTCATTTCTAAAGAAGTTCCCCTTGTTTGTGTTGAAGTAAGCAGGTAGTTCACAAGCATATGAATAAAAAGATTTCTGATTTCTCAGACAAACCAGATTACATAGCTTGCTCACTACTCAGAAAAAAATAGATGGTTGATCAGTTGTGGCAAGAATCTCCTTGGACAGATTGCACAGGATATATGCGAGTGGTACCTAGAACAACAAAGATCATGGTGCTTATCTGACCACCACCAGCAGTAAGAGTTTCTTAATCAGTGTTCCAGTGTCCTTTTAGCTCTGCACATTGACCAGAAGCCAGAATCATGCTATGACTCACTCTCAGCTATAGGTGTAGAAAACACAGCCAAGACGGCAAAATATTAATACTTGTTATTACTTAGCAATTAGTGCTGCTAGATGACCAGCACTGCAGTTTAAGAGTACATGTTTAAGAACAAGGAAATAAAAAAGGTTCCTGTTAAAATTCTTTTGTTGTGATTCTTGCAAAGTGAGACTGAATCTGCAGATACGTGCCATGCTTGCTAAGTCTGATATTACAGTAGTTCTTCATACTTTGAGGTACAGTGAACTTGGAGTTAGTATCTATAAGTAGCATGTGTGTGAGGTGTGGTGTGGGGGGATTGAGCATATCCCCTTTGCAAAAATTATAATGCCATTACAGTGAGTTTAAAGATTCACTGTTTTCTTTGTCTATCGCACTTCTTTTTTCTTCATAGCTGTGGACCTCCTAATTATGTGTGTCATCCATCTGGTAGAGAGCCCCCCCCCCCCCAAAAAAAAAAAGCATTAGTGACAAATTCCTGAACTCAACCCTCATAACACTAGTAGGAAAAGAAAAGGCCATTTATGGTTAAAGCTGACAACGTAATGATGAGAAGGGACTACTAGTTCCATCACCAGGCCTGAGGTGATTACTTGGAACACCAAGCTAAACAAGTGACCATTTTTGTGGATGGTTGATATGATTACTTGGAAAAAAAAATAAAAAAAAATACTTACAACTTCAAAATCTTTTATGAAGGCTAGAATTGCATTGCCATCAACCAAGGCATTAAAATCATGTGATACTAACCAGTACAGCTTAAGACATCACTGAACAAAAAGGAAAGCAGTGATCTTCTGCAAGTAATCTTTAACGCTACCAGCTGCGTGGATGGCAAGGGAGCAGAAACACATTCAAAGTCAATGCTGGGGCCACATGGACCTCTGCTCAGATCAGACTCAAATAAAATGTAAATAAATAAGTAAATATGTTAATTAACTCCTGCTATTATATCTCAGGAGCTGAATAATTGAGATACCAGGAGATACCAGGCAGCCAAGTGAGGCCCATATGTGGAATCAAATGAAGTCTCATTCAAAAATGCAAGGTGAGTCTATAACAGTTTCTTTTCAGTACAGGATAACATTGCATTTATTTTTGTAGAAATGACTAGGAGGCTGTTTTCCTGAAGCCATCTGCAGAGAGTGTTGAATTTAGCTTGTAGGTTTGTTGTTAAGGGTTAAATATGTTTTACTGCATTTCAGCATCAACATATCACCTGCATCCATTATGATATTCCTAATGTGGGAGATCCAGAGTTAAATCGTTTATGCATAGTAAGAACAGTAAAGGGACTAAAACTGTACTTTGTGGAACACTGATATTAAGTATTGCAGAATCAGAGAAGGTATTCCTTGAGAAAATTTGAAGGTTCTATCTTTAAAAGTTAATTTGTGAACCAGGTTATTGTGTTTTCACCAAATTTAAGCTTTTTAAGTTTCTGTAGAAGATTGTGGTTTACTGTCTCAAATACCATAGTTAGGTCAACAAATACTCTTGCTGTAGTATGTTCATCATTTATGCCATTATAAATACTGTCTGTGGTGGTAAGTACAACTAATTTGTTGCTGAAGTAGGTTCTGAAGCCATGCCGCTAATAACACAGAAGGTCATAGCTATTAATGCTTTTATAGTGTTGCTTATAGATAATATTTTAATGTTTTATTAATGGGCATAGGTTGGAGATGCATCTGTAATCTCTAAGTTGACTTTTGATAACCGTTTTATGAGTGAATGTTTAAAGGCTCTTAGGACTTCCAGTAGTTAGGGATAAATTAAAAATATAGGTTAGTGATTTGTTTTCTGGCCCTAATTTGTGACACATTGGTATTTTAATAAATTTGGAGCCATATGAGCTTGGTTTACTTACAAGGGCTTTGACTTCTTTAACGGATATAGTGGTAAAGTGAAAGGTGAATGCATAGTCAACAAGAAGACAAACTGTGTGAATCTTGGACATGCCAGTATGAAGGTTATATATGTGAGGAAGGAAATCAGTAATCTGTTTAAAAGCTGAAAAATATCTACCTATAGTCATTAGAAATAGTATTATGTTTATTTTGGTGTTTGCTATTGGAGCTGAAGGAAAAATTTGTGGAATTTCCTGTGAGTTGCTCTGTTTCCTTTCAGAATAGTTTTGGCTGGGAAGAGATAGCATTTTATATTTTCCCTAGACATTGAGATTTGGTAGCATTTGTGGTTATTCTTGTTGATTTTCTTAGGGTTAGGAATTCTTGATGTAGATTGTTATTAGAGGGGTCCTGTTTTCATAATTTCCGGATCAAGTCCCTTTGTTTCATTTTTGATTCAAGTCATTAGTAAGCCAGGGGCCAACATGAGCACCAAACCTTTTTCTACTATTAGAAAAGAGGGATTTCTGAATCCGAGAAAGGTTACTAGTGAAGAAAGGCAGTGCAAGAGTACGGACTTGCAGTTTATATAATAAGTAAGACCGGTCAATATTCAGTAATTGGTTACTCAGCTGTTGGACTCTATTGTGTGGGACTGGTTTGCCTATAATGATTTAAAGATAATTCTCTGGTTTTAAAAGACCAATAAGAGATGAAAGGACAGTAGTCACTCATGGAATTGAGTGGAATATCTATGCTGTAGCACCTATGCTTTATATTTGTAAGTATGAAGTCCAGTGAACTCTGATTTTGTGTTTGTAAGTTTGATCTAGTGGGCTGCTACACTAACTGATTGAGATTATGTGCTTGGAGCATTTTATTTATTACTCCCTGATCCTATAGCATTAATATTGAAATCCCCCCAAATAATGCAGTTTTTTGAAAGTGTCTATGAAAATATATTAAGTCGAGTTTGTTGCAGTAAAGCAATGGAGTAAGGAGATGAAGGTAAGAAGTAGCAACGTATAGCTGGAGATCTCCTCCCATTTGGGATTTCTGTTATCAGAAGGCATGGCTTTATAGTAATCTAACAGCTGAATGTCAGAAGCCTCTCTGAACATTAGCATAGCTCTTCACCCATTTCTATTGCCAGAGCTATTAAAAAAGTAGGTTGTAGTTATTCTGAAGGTAGGTAGATGGGAAGAAATCATATTTAACTAGGTTTCTGAAAGGTCAACACTATGCGGCCGTTCCACATTATGCCAATCTACAATAGTAGTCCATTACAAGGACTAATAGGGACAATTTTTAGGTATTTGTGACTGAAATTGACTAGTGAGAAAGACTGATTATTAATAGAAATGAAGCTGCAGTTATTAGCAATAGTTGAACCTGGTTTAAGATGGATATCCCAATGGCAGCTTTAGATTATGGGCAATAGTGTTTAATTTGGCCAGCAGGTCATCAACTGTATGTATAGGAGAAAAAGAGTTCTATAGTATGTAACATTGTACAATGAATTGCCTTTTAGAAATATAAATTAACAATTTTAGGAGTTTTTTTTTATATATATATTTAGTGCATGGGTTTAGTAATTAGGCTTTGTGTATTTGCTGTCATACTGTATGCGGTCCTTGAGGTGGGTGGTCCTGGAAAGGTGCATGCAAAGTGGAGTAATAATGCAAGGTATTTGAGAAGAGGGCACCAAGTAGTACTAATGTTCGTAGGGGGGCATTATTGACGTGGAGGAAGTATAACTAAGATTTATAGTTAGAGAGGCTGGGAGATGTAGGAGTGTCAACATCATTTAGATGTGGCAGGCAGGATGGAATCTGAGTGGTTATTTAGGAGAGGTGTTGGAGGGAAACATACCAGCATACCTACAGTATTACTAAATTGGACAATAAAAGTGTACTTGCCAGACATGTTTTAAACTCTGCTAATTTTAGAAAATTTAAATTTACTGTGTTAGAACAAGTTGATTCATCTCTATACACAGACAACTGGCATAATCAGCGTTTATAGCAGGAAATTTATTTGGCAGCTTCGTCTCGATGCTACCAATCGTCCCTCTCTCAATGATGCCATTTCATTTTCTAGTGAATGTAAATTTAGAGAATCTAGGTTATAACTATGTATTTTAATTATTAGTCTATCCATTACATATCGGATGTGGTTTTAATATATTTTATTACGTTGCTCATGCTTTGTTATATGCTTGTTCGCTATTGTTTCTTTAAGTATATTGGCGGGCTTCCTGCTGGTTAGCTTTGATTAGTTAGCTTATGGGGGTGTGTTATGAATTTGGTTTCTTAACTTGCTTTTAGAGTGGGTGTTGGTTTCATTTGCTCATGGTTCTGAAGATGTTTATATTGTATTTACAATAAAGTTTTCGCTGAGTCTTAAGCTACCTGGTCATTTTATTTTTCACATTTGGATTTTTATGTACCAGTTCCAGTGGTCTGCTCATATTGTGGTTGTTTTAGGATTTATAGTTACAGAGGCTGGGAGATGTAGGAGTGGAAACATCACTGAGATGTAGGAGGCAGGATAGAATCTGAGTGGCTATTTAGGAGAGATGTTGGCGGGAAACTGGTTAGCTGAATAGGGAAGTGGTTAGACATACATTTGCTGATTTGGGGTTGGGTGAGAATGGGAGCAAGGTAGAGAGTGAAGTGAAGCTGCACATGGCATGGCAGAGTGGAGCAGGGCTACTCCCACATCAAGGATTAAAAAATATATGTAAATGAAGGTTAGAAGATAAAACTCAGAAACAAAGTGAAAGTGAGTATGATAACACAAAATAGAAAGAGTAGGGAAAATAATAAGATAGGAAAAGGGGCAGTTACACGAGGAACAGAGTGTGTGGTACAGCCCCAAGAAATAGCATTAAGAAGCCAATATAGTTATGAGAGAGGCAAATATTAACCGGCTGATACTGTTATGAGACAGACAAACACTAAGAGCCTTATATTGTTATGAGAGAGGCAAATGTTAAGAGGTTGATATTCTTATGTGAGAGGCAAATGCTAAGAAGCTGATATAGTTATGACAGGGGCAAGCAATAAGAGGATGATATAGTTATGAGAGATGCAATAATGGTAAGACTTACAAAAGCAGAGGAAGAAAAGTGAATGCAATAGAGTTTATTTGATGCTTTTTCTGCCTGCTAGATGTAATGAAACAATATTATATTCATTATATAAAGTCAAAACAGTCTTCTCATAGGGAACCTAAGTTCTGAGACATTTTTACTTCAGAATAAATGCAGCTTCCAAAACTTTCTTCGAGAAGGATGCAGTCTGGGAAAGGGTTAACTTCAAGTTCAACAACAAGGGTGGAAGTCTGACAAAATGAGGAAAGCTTCATTAAAACAGTGTCAGCTTTGACTGAGAATGTTAGAAGTCTCTGGCTTGTACCTTAGAGAAAGATGTGGTCTTTGAGGGGGTTCCCTTTACTTAAGCAATAAGAATGAACGTCCAAAAAAATTGAGAAGGCTTCATTAAAATTAGCTTAGCTTCTAGTGCCATTCAATGGGGATACAATTTATGTTAATCAAGGAAAAGAGGGTAGACAGTCCCTAACTGCTTTGCCTAGGATGGCCTGCACCTCTTTCCCTAAAGCTCTTGCATATTATCTAAATTCTTGCCCACCTCCACAATGCCTTTTTTAGGGATTAGACAAAGGCACTAAAGGTGGTAATGCTTCCATTTTGTTAAACAAACACACTTCATCTCCCGACTTATTAAATAAGATAATGTTCTGGATCCCCTCCATGTCCAGCTTACAATTAACAAAACCCCCTTCACATATCATAGCTTACTATAGGACTCCTTCTATGTTCTCCTTGGCCCATACTTTCAATATAACTTGTATGAAGCCCCTGTGTAATTAAGAAAAACACCATTTTCCAAGGAGACTTTAACTACCCCTTCATAATCTTGGAGAGTTATACATTCTCAGGCATGTATGCTCAGAGATTTGTTGACTTCATCACTGCAAACTCCACAAATCAGTTAGTCCACAACCCAACCAGTGATGATAAAATCCTGAACTTGGTCCTTACCAATATGGTGTAGCTTTGCTGTCCAATAATTGCACTTCCTCCCTGGTCAAATCAGACCACAAGCCAATAACATTCACCATAAGACTGATGCCTAAAGCATCTTCCATTACCATGGTATTCAAAATTATATAAAGGCTAATCTACTAAAAGGGTGATGACCTGGTTGAATTCAAAAGCAGCAAACCAACAAAAATGGCCAGCATTTCAATTGTGAGTTGAAATACTTCATTTGTAAATCAGACAACACGTCAAAGCTATATACAAACTGGTTTTGGCATAATAGTCTTCATCAGTGAATATGAAATAAAATTATACAACTCAATAAATACTAACCTGTCCCACCTATTCCTGTCTGGATTGTATAATTACAAGTGCTCATTAAGACCAGGTGGAAATAACCCTCCAAGTCTAATTATCCAGCTATTCTCCCTTTTATTTAAAATGCTATGCCAACCAGCTTTGTGATGCCTAACCCCCACAATTTTACCAATAATTACAAATATAAAATGTGCAGTCGGATTTTTAATGGTGTGTTTGTATAGAGAATTGGATATCTGTTTATTACTAATATCACGTAAGTGTTCTGAAATCCATCTTCTAAAGGGAAGTGAAGTCTGTCCCACATAAAAAGCAGAATATATGCATGTGGCTAAATAAATAATCCAATCTGTGCTACAGTTGCCAAATACATTAATTTCATAAACTTTAGGAGTGTTACTGTTAGTGAATTGTTTGCCCTTAAACACATATCTACATAAAGTGTAATGGCCACAAGGGACACAGCCAACCAATATACCCCCACCAATCATAGTCTGATGTAAGTCCTTATGAAGGGATCTATTCTTATAATGATTGAAAAAAAATAATGTTTTGCCTCTTCAGAATGAGAAGAGGTATATTGGTGTCAAAATATCATACAACTTGTCTTCTGATAACAAGATATTCCAATATTTTTGTATTAAATCCATAAAAACAGAGGTATTGCGACCATAACTTGTAATCAACCTAATGGCATGTTCACCCATAAAATCCCTATATTTGCATTTTTATAATTTGGATCTGTCCTGATTTTGCACCAAATTACTAGTTTCAATTATATGATGCTTATTATATTCTCTATCATAAAACCTAGTAATCAAATCATTTTGATATTAAATAGATGCTTCTTCAGATAAACAAATCCTATGAGCACATAAAAATTGTGACTTAGGAATATTCCATGTAATGTGTTTTGGGTGGCAGCTTGAAACATATAGCAAAGTATTAAACTGAGGATTCTTATGACGAACACTACTATCTAAAGTACCATAATTTGTTTGAACAATATTAACATCCAAAAAGGAAATCCGATTGACATCATAATGTACAGTAAAATGAATACCCCTCTTATTATCATTCAGATATTGAACAAATTCAGTCAAATAATCAATATCTGACCTGCACACCATCCAGCAATCATCCAAATACCTATGCCATATGTCTATGTCTAAAAATTGAAGAAATTTTTCTATAAAAGCTTTAAATTTATGGGTAGGATCTATCGACATTTTGGCATAAAAACAACAGACAGTTACCTTTGGACTTCTGTTAGATACATAGACCAGTCCAGTATGACTATAACACCTTCTTTGTCAACTGGAACAATGCCCAAACTAGTACTGTCCTGAAGATTTGTCAGAGCTTGAATTTCCAATGTAGATACATTTTTGAGAATGCCTATACCAGATCCAAACCTAAAATGTAAATCTTTGAGACTGCATTGCTGGAAGGTGGCAACATGCTTATTCATGGGCAGAATAAATTTAGATTTTTGAAATCTAAATTCTGTCTGAGAATCATAATCATTACAATCTTTATTGACACTAAAGTGTAACCTTAGTTTAAGCAATCTGCAAAAGGAAATCACATCATTAGCAAAAACATTTTCAGACACAAAAAATCCAGGAATAAAGTTGAATCCTTTTCTCAGTAGTTGCATTGCCACCTCAGATAATGATACAGAGGAAATGTTATGTATATTACAAGTGGTATTTATTGTGGTACTAACAGATGTAACAACATTTCTAGTGTGGGAGCCTGATTTATGTTTTCTACCACCCCTTCTTCTGGTCCTAAAGTATTGACCAGTCTCCATTTATTGGGAGCTGCTGACTCTTGCTTGTGCTCATTTTCAATATTGGTTACAGAGAAAGAATCTTCCCCTGAAGCTTCACTAGTGCTCATGGTCTTTTTTCAGAATAGACTTCTTCCTTTTTCTTTTGGTGGGTGTATGTCCTGAATTGTTATTAAAAAAATGTACACTTTTCTGTTGGCCAAATGGTTCACCTTGATTATAATCTCTAAGGTCTCTTAAATTTACAGATTTTTCTGTCTTTCAGTTGTTTCTCAGTCTATGAGATCCTTAGTCAATTTGTGAAAACATTTTTTAAATGCAGGCTGATCTTCAAATGATTTAACCTCTTCTCATATTTTGTTTACTTCAATAATGGAGTGGGAAACACTACACTCATAAAAAGTGAGTAGTACATCCACAAAATGCATGGAATCCATCTACTGGGCTGCAGATAATTCTTTCAACAGAATATCATCAGCCTGACTAGCCGTTTTTGTTGGTTTGTTGGACTGATTTTTGACCTTTGCACCCTGGCGTATGTGCAGAAGTTCTGTTGAAGCCTGTGAATTCAAAAGCCCCATCCATCTTGATGACTCCACTGCTTATACAAAGTCTTCACTGCCAAATTCTGTGGCTATGTAATAGCTGCATAGATGCATCTGATTCTCTCAGAAATAAATACAATACCAAATTTAAAAAATAAACCCTTATGATGGACCCCATATATAAAGAGGCTATATAATAAAAGAAACAAAAAATCATCTCTCACAAAAATAAATCTCACTTTGAGGATGCCAAAAACACTATTGCTAAACTCATCAAGGAACTCTGGACTCTGATAAAATCAGCCAAAGCCAGATATGAGCAAAAATAGCTATCACATACTCAAATCCCGGGACATATACAGTCTATTAGCAGATAAATTTATCTCAAATTTCACACAGCCCCCCATTCAATAGTCTCAGATTACAAATCCGCTTACTCCCCCAATATCTCCCAACAACAAGTTCACAAGGCACTATCTAATGCCAAGATCCCTGCATATACAGGTTCAGATAAAATACCTCCCTGCCTACTGGTCAACCTGACACATGAATTGTCTGATTCCCTACAGATGTTATTCAATATCAGCCTCAAAACAGGCGTTTTGATGGATGAATGGAGGACAATGGCAATCATTCCCTTCTACAAAAGTGAGCCTTCAACAGACGCAGGCAATTATAGACCTATAAGCCTTATCACTCTCATCTGTAGGGCTATGGAACAGATCATTTTGGAATCAATAAATAAGGATATAGGTAACCTAGAGACTCTCAAATCAACCAAGTCCAGATTCATAAAGGGCAGGTCTTGCTTACTTACCTTGGTGAGCTTCTTCAAATGAGTTACTGAAACAGCAGACAAGAACAAAACAGTGCGCACTGCATATCTAGACCTCACAAAGGCATTTGATACCATCCTGTACTTGGATATCGTAGACAAAGCTCTCCCAGCAAATATCAATCCCTATGTAACTTGCTGGATAGGAAAATGGCTCACAAATAGAACCCAGGAAGTTAGAATGGGTAGCTATATCTCCTCTAAGTGACCTGTCCCTAGCAATGTACCCCTGGGTTCAGTCATTGGGATACACCTCTTTTGCATTTACTTCTCAGAGGTCAAATTTAATCTTTAGAGTTTGTGGCTGACCACATTTACAGATGACTACAAACTTGGTGCAATCATGAATTCCTCAGAGGATGCCAGGATTCTCCAAGAGGACTTGTCCAAAACGGGTTCATATCACTACATCGACAAGTCATAACATCGACATTCAGTACTCCGACACGAAATCACCGACAGATTAAATAACCGAAATCCCACTTCACCGACATTCACAAGTTCGACAACGAAGCAGTCAGGTAGGTGAAGTGTGCTAGTGTCTCGGAGCTTGGGCTAGGGGTAAGTGAGTTAGGGTTAGTGTAGGTGAAGTGTGCTAGTGTCGGAGCTTGGGCTAGGGGTGGGTAAGTGAGTTAGGGGTGCAGGTAGGTGAAGTGCGTTAGTGTCGGAGCTTGGGCTAGGGTGGGTAAGTGAGTTAGGTTAGGGTGCAGGTAGGTGAAGTGCTAGTGTCGGAGCTTGGACTAGGGTGGGTAAGTGAGTTAGGGTTAGGGTGCAGGTAGGTGAAGTGTGCTAGTGTCGGAGCTTGGGCTAGGGGGGTAAGTGAGTTAGGTTAGGTGCAGGTAGGTGAAGTGTGCGTTTGTCGGACCTTAGGGTTAGGGTTTGGGTCAGGGCTAGTGTATGCTATGTAGTGTAGTGTGTTGAAGTAGACCCGTTTTAGTATGTGGAGTTTTGTGCAGTGGTTAGGCATTTACTTAGTGACTGCTTCTGCTGTCGAACTTGTGAATGTCGGTGAAGTGGGATTTCGGTTATTTAATCTGTCGGTGATTTCGTGTCGGAGTACTGAATGTCGATGTTATGACTTGTCGATGTTGTGATATGGACCCATCCAAAACATATAGCTGGTGTCACAATCAAGGACTAAAACTAAATGGCAAGAAGTGTATAAGTGCATCCTTTGGCGAGCATGACTCCCCTTGTAACTATCACCTGGGAAACACACCCCAGAAAACTGATCCTGTGGTTAGGGATCTGGGAACCTGTGTTGACAACGAACTGTCATTTGATCACTATGGATCCACTGTTCAAAGGAAGTCATTTTTCATCACACAGCTTAAATCACAATATGTTCAGTACTTATTAGGTTCATCATTGAGGATAATAGCCTTGACTAGTGAAGAAAATTTTAATCAGAAAATAACACATGAGAAACACATTTCAATAGGGACTTTCTTTTGTAATAAAGTGTCATTGCATAAGTTTTATATTAAGATTTAATATTTGTGCTATTTATTTTTACAATAATAAAAAATATATTTATACTTTTTTATATAGAAGATTCATTCATTTTATGGTGTGGTTTTATGATATGCCACTAGATGGAATTTAAGCCTGTTTTATGCCCATATGTTTATTAAATGTGAAAATTAATTGCATTTAATGTAATTTATTCTTTGCATGCATTGGTTTTAGGAAAGTTTTGTATTGCATTGATTCTAACATTATTAATTCAATAAATAGGTTCATAGGTTCATAGGTAGGTACTAGACTATCAGCCCTAGGGCCTATACAAGCCCAGCCAAAAATGTACCTTGGCTTTTGCTACCCAAGAAAATTATTTTCCTGTGCCACTGTCGAGCAGAGCCACAGAAGTGATCCCCGGGGTGAATTTCCTATTTCCCATCCAATCATCAAGATTTATCTTGAAGAGTGCTAATGAGGAGCTTCGTATGATATAGATAGGTAGTTTATTCCAGAGTATGGGAAGTCTCTGGGACAGGAATCTTTCCCTCCATCATGTTCTGTTTATAGTGGTGACAAGGTTTAGGTCCCTAGAGTGTGTAGCTCGGAGGGACTGTGATTTCTTTAAGTGGAGCATCTCCAACAGCTCTGGGTATGACATAGCTTTGTATGTTAGGCAGAGATCACTTCTGAGTAGGCAATATGCAACAGAGTGAAGCTGAGTTTTTTGAAATGGTCTGTGTAGAGCATATGTATGAGGCTGGTAATCCTCTTTGTGAGGTTTTAGTATGGCCTTTCCAGTTGTTGTAGATGTCTTGCGAGGTACATACCAAAAGGGGCATTGTACTCTATAATGGGTCTAATGAGTTATGAGTAGAGGGGAACAATGACCTCTTTTTTTCTGGATGAGAAACCTTTTGTGATGAGGTGTGCCACGCAGAAGGATTTCCTGACTACTGTGGCAATGTGATTATCAAAGGAGAGACTACTGTCCACCTGTGTCCCAAGGTGTCTTATCACACTTTCAGTGTTAAGTATACTACCACCTGTGTTGTAGTTCATGGGTACAGAGTTTTTACCAAAGGGGATGACAATGCACTTTTTGGCTTTGAGCTTGAGGCCATGGCTTTGACACCAGGCATCTGTCTCAGTGAGGCCCTTTTGTAGGATGTCCACATCGTTAGGAGTTTTGATTATGGCTCCTAGTTTGCAGTCATCTGTGAACTTCGTTAGCCAAAGACCTTCTGTGTTAGCCTGTACTTCAGAGAAGTAGATATCAAACAGGAGAGGACCCAGGACTGAACCCTATGGTACTCCACTTGTCACTGGTCTGAAGTCGGATTTGGAGTCTGCTACTTTCACAGTGTGGGTTCTGTCAGTGAGCCAGTTGGCAACCCATCTTGTGACATAGGGATTTATACCTAGTTTAGTGAGTTTATCTATAATTCCAGAGTGGGGGATGGTGTTGAAAGCCTTGGCAAGATCTAGATAGGCTGTGTGAACCACCTTACCCTCGTCTACGGCTTTGGTGACTGCTTCAAAGAAGTCTATCAGGTTTAGGAAACATAATCTGCCTTTCACAAACCTGAACTGGGTGGGGTCCAGAGTTTGGAGATTACCAATGTCTTTGTTTATAAGTTCCATGATGATACATTCCATGGCCTTGCAGACCAGGCTCGTCAGGCTAATGGGGCGGTAGTTCCCGGAGTCCGTGGTGGCTCCCCCTTTGAGGAGTGGGATAGCCATCACTGTGCACCATTCAGTGGGCACAAAGCCTGAGGTGAGGCTATGATTGAACATGGTACTTTGGTGGGGTGCCAGTTCGTTCTGTAGTTCATGTAAAATGCAGCCTGGGATGTTGTCTGGTCCCATGGATGCTGTGTTCTTGGCTTTGGAGAGTGTGTTTTTTACCTGTGCAGTCGTAATTACAGGAACTTTGCATTCTTCTGGTATAGAGATGGACCCTTTAAGGGGTGAAAGGGGGGGTAAAGTTAGCACTGAACCTATCTGCCAGGATGTTGCCAATATCAGTTGGGTCTGTATATTTAATGCCATTGTGCTGTAACTCAGTGCAGATCTGAGTGTTGCCACTGAGATGAGATTCTTGACATAACTATAGAATGCTTTGTGGTTGTCTTTAGAATCAGTGGCAATTTTGTTTTCGTAACTAGCTTTGGAGGATTTTATGAGGGATTGAAGCTTCTTACTGAGGTTGACGAGGGAGCTCCTCCACTCATGGGATTTTACTCTCTTTTGCAACAGATTCTTCCTTCTGTTGTACAGTTTGTTTATGGCAGGGGACCACCAGATTGGCTTCCTTTTTTTGGAGGATAGCGTCTTGGTTCTGTTTGAGATA
Organism: Protopterus annectens; assembly: GCF_019279795.1. Classification (NCBI taxonomy): domain Eukaryota; kingdom Metazoa; phylum Chordata; order Ceratodontiformes; family Protopteridae; genus Protopterus; species Protopterus annectens. Next base: position 161,265,893 of record NC_056750.1, on the reverse strand, counting down.
GCACGATCCATGCACTCGTGTAAGTGCTTATAAAGTGCAATTGTGTATGATTTAGTAGTCATAACTGTATTGTCCATCTGCATGGGTGTCATGAAGTTCACCACTTCTGTCTTAAGAAGCGTGAAGTTGGCTTTGGAGAATTTTTTTTACCGTGGTTTCCTTAATGAGGGGGTGGGGGCAGGATGTGGATATCTAGGGTGATTAGCTTATGGTGTGGAACACCGGTCACTCATGTTGGTAATGACTAGATCTAGGATATTGTTGCCCCTGGTGGGGATGTGGATAAGTTGATCCAGGGCATTGGAGTTTATGAATTCCAGAAAGTGCTGAGTGAATGAGTTGGCACATGAGTAGTTTTCCCAGTTAATGGTGGGGTAGTTGAAATTGCCCATTATTAGGGTGTTTGGTTGAACCCTAATATTTTTCAGTACATCAAGAAAAGAGGAGTGGGAATCCTGGGGCATGGTGGGGGATCTGTAGCAAGCTACAATTTGGATTGCAGTTTTGCCCAGAGTTAATTGCACTTGGATAACCTCAAATGCATTATGTTGAGCAACTAGCCTGGAGGTGTGGATATCCTTAATGAATATGGACACACCTCCACCTTTGGTGTTCCGATCCAGGTTACATAGCCAAAAAGTGTGGTATGAGTTATAGCCTGTTAGTGCAGTGGTGCTCTCTGGAGCCTTGAACCAGGTCTCAGTCACTGCACAGATATTGATGTTCTCCATTTTAAGGAGTGCCTCGAGTGAGTGCATTTTGAGATTTAGACTTCTTGCATTGAGTAGTATCACCCTCAGTTTTTGCTTGCCTGTTCTTGTTACGGTTGTGAATTTGTCATTTGAACCTTGCCTAAAAAAGGCACTATAGGGGTGGCAAGAACCTTAGCCAGTATCCAGAATCCCAGGGGTGACAGGTGCAGGCCATCTCTGGCAAAGCATTGCGGTCTGTCGACCATGTCATCCCAGGCAGACGGATACTGAATCCCTTTAGAATGACACCAGAAGCTTAGCAAATTGTTGAAGTCAATCATTTTGTCCTTGTACTATGGTATCATTCTGAGTGATGGCAGAAGTCTACTCAGGGCTAGGGTCATACCTGCCTGGGCTACAAGATCGGAGAGCTCTTCCATGTCTCTTTTCATGTAGTCCAGGGAGGTACGTCTCAGGTCGTTCACACCAACATGGACAATGACAGAGTCATATTTGTACTTGTTATGAAGTGACCTGAGTGTGTGGGTTATGTGGCAGATCCTGGCACCCGACAGGCAGCTGATAGTAACCTTCTCCTTATTTAGCCTGGTGAGTGGGACATCAGTGTGCCTGACTATAGAGTCACCTATGGCTAGTGTGTTGGGTACGTTGTTTTGCCTTATTGGCTGTGGTTGAGTGGCACAATGAGTCTGCAGGCAATGTGTCATTTGGGTTGTATTGGGGGGTGGAGGTTGCTTGCATTTCTGCTTTGGAGGTCTCTGTTACTTGAGCAGATTATTATTGAGAGACTCTGCAAATGTTTTTGTGTTTCTATGTGTGGATTTTGGTGGTGTAGATTTAGTGAGACTATGTGATGAGTGTGTGTGGTGCAAGTGTTTACCTTCTTCTCTTGACTGTCAAGTTCAGTCTTGGTTGGAGAGAGCTTTACCTCCAGTTTGGCTAGATAAGTGCATCTCTCACAGGTCGTAGTGTTGGGTGGTAGGAGGAGAGGGCTATCTGTTTACATGAGTCAATTTCTACATTGCCCCAAGATGCCCAGATTCATCAGATAGACAGGAGAGAACTCTGGGAGGTGACCCTTGGACATGTCTGAATAAAAAAACTATTTTCCTCTAGATAAGTGAGGAAAGTGAGTACAAGAGCTGTTTTTCTCTAAGCAAGTGAGGAAAGTAAGTACCAAAACTGTTTTCCTCTAGGTAATGAGGAAGGTTGAGTGCTATAGTAATTAGTAGGTTATTTAGTGCTTACAAGTTCTGAACAAGTGCTGATCACGAATAAGCAAATTCAAGTGCTAAAACTAAGAATCTGTATCTGGAATAAACTAGCTATAGGAAAGGGGGGAAACAAGTGCAAATGCAGGTTTTTAAATCAGAAAGTTGAGAGAGATGGAAAAACTGCCCAAACAGCCAAAAACTACAGTTTCTGGGCCAGAACCACTCCTTATGTGGTAGATAGGTTACCTAGTGCTTACCACTCCCACTGATAAGCTAGAAGGCTTCCCTCTAACACAGAAAGCTTGGGGGGGCTCAGAAGCTTACGTACAGTCCTGGATACAGCAAATCTGAATCTGGACTACACTAGTTACAGGAAAGGTAGGAAACAGGCTTAGATTTTTTTTATACAGAAAAGTAGCTAAAACAGTAGTAAAAACAATTCAAATGCAGTGCAAGCTAGCACAGTTGAGTATGTAGTAATGTTAGACCAAACAGTTTTAAAAAATGCAATTAAATTAAAAATGGCTAAAAACAAGTGCAGAAAGAGTCTATTAGGTAGAATGAGGTAAACAGATGGGACTGGGGGGAGTGTGGAACACCGGTCACTCATGTTGGTAATGACTAGATCTAGGATATTGTTGCCCCTGGTGGGGATGTGGATAAGTTGATCCAGGGCATTGGAGTTTATGAATTCCAGAAAGTGCTGAGTGAATGAGTTGGCACATGAGTAGTTTTCCCAGTTAATGGTGGGGTAGTTGAGAAACTCTGCACAGATCTACAGTGGGGGCAGGCAACTGCAAAAGCCTCCAAATTTAAACAACAAGACAGGAATAGAGAAGGTGGGTATGGAAAAAAACACTTTCAGCAGAGATCTGAAAAACTATACAGTGAAGCAAAAATAACAGTGCACAACTCTGAAGTCAGCCAGCAATGATATAAAATTAGTCAAGCAACAATTAACAGTACACAACTCTGAAGTGCCAGAAAAATATACTTAGCTCTGTATATCTCCAGATAGTTTGAAGAGCACTCTGTCATGACACAGGAGGGCTCCAGCAATAATATGCAGGCTGTTACTAACAGGGTCTAATATATTCTAAATGTATCTTTTGTCTAAATGTATTTTTTTAAGTTTTTAATAATGCAAAAGATGGAGTTTCATAGTACATATTAAGTGATTTAGTTTAATTATTTGTATAATTAACTTTTCCTTTTGGGTGATTGGTTAATTAATGAATTTTGAATGGGAGGGTAACTATAAAAGTGTATTGTTTAAATTCAGTCTGCATCTGATGAAGTCTATATGAAATGAAAATGTATGTATGTTTTGAACTGCGTTATTGTTGGATTTATTATTCTATATTAAATTGGTGAAAAGCACTTCTGCATTGTGTGGCCATTTCTACAAGGTTACCTTTTGGATTTATTGAGGATAATGTCCCTTTTGGCAAGTATCTGTCCAAATACATGTTGCGACTGGAATGGGCACATGCTTTCTCACCAAAAAAATTGAGTGCCAAAATCTTAAAAATTATGCAGACCATCTTAAAGCCTTTTCAGGATCATAACGACTAATGAGAGGTGACCTGTGCCTTGTGAATACACCTTGTTCTGTCAAATCAACTACACATTTGCAAGTCCAGTAGTGTCATAAACACCCACTCAAGGGATCTCAGTCTCTTTTGCAAAATAAATGGAACATATGGAGGGACAGGTATGTATCAGAGAGAGAATACCACTTCTGTGTAACTTTCTTCCAATCCATATAAGCAGGCACTGACTCTATTCAGATATAATTTGGATTAATGGCTGGATAACCTCCAGAAGAAACATTTATAAGTCTCCTAATGTGGCATCTTATACACAAATACATCAGAGGTATGTAAGACTTTATGTATAGTATGTATGATAGCACTATATTTTTTGTATTTCTTCGCTTGCAGTTTGCAAACATTTTTTCTTTTTCTCTCTTATGCACTCTTAATCTTTTAATCTTATCCTATCTGCATTGAAAATTATCATTATGGTCTGAATTTTGCTATATACTAATTTTCTATATAATATTTTTGATTAAAAAAAACAGTGATGTAGTTTCTGCTCTTTCAGCTGACATCATGGCAGGAAAGGATCAACAGACCAGTCGACTTATCCAGTGAGCAAGCAAACAATAAATAAATAAGAAAAAAATAAATGACTATAAATTCTCCTATGGTTTAGCACCTCTGTCCATTATGTATAGGGGAAACATCTAAATGTCCCTACGTAGATTTTTTTAACTAATCACTGGGTTATTTGTAAGCAAAACATAAAGGCTAAGAACTACAATAGGAATGTTAGGCCTACATATCCTTGCTTGGTCAATATCTGGGTTATTTGCATGTGACATATAAGGGCTAAAAACTGCCATGGGAACATAAGGCCAGACTTTATAAGGTCTTCATAGATCAATAGCCTAGTAAGTACCTATGAATCTATGAGCATATGGCTGCATGGGGAAAATCTATATGCCTGCATACCTATCTGTATATTACCTATCTAGCTGTCTGCCTATATATTTATATCTATCTATCTAAATAAATAAATAGTAATAGCAAGATGGCATGGGTGAGAAGAAAAAAATCATTGAGGTAGTTAAGATCAACAGAAAACTCTGTCAGCTTGCATAACTGCACAGAGTGAGAGGGTCAGAAAAGTACTTTCCTGTTCTGTGTCCAGTGGTCTCAGTTATAGTTTCATAGTTTCATAGTTTCATAGTTTCATAGTATAGTACTAGGCTATCTGCCCTGGGGCATTTGTAAGCCTAGCCATAGTGATGTGGCTTTTGCCACCCCATGAAATGGTACAAAAATGTACAGAATAAATCTAGAATACTGTGCCTCTGTCTAGTAGTGACCCAATGAAGGTCCCCTTATATAATAGAATTAGTTTACTGTGCCCCTGTCTAGCAGTGACACAGATGTGACCCCTGGGGTAAACTTTCGATCTCCCATCCACTCATCAAGATTTCTCTTGAAGAGAGTCAGTGAGGGGCTCTGCCTAATACGAACTGGTATCCTGTTCCAAAGCATGGGAAGCCTCTGGGTTATGAATCGATCCCTCCAGCATGTCCTATTCATACTTGTGCCGAGGTTTAAGTCTTTAGCTCTCGTGGTCCTGATGGATTTGGATTTTTTGAGGTGGAGCATGTCCATCAAATCCTGATTGGACATGGCCTTGTATATCAGGCAGAGATCATCTCTGAGCAGGCGGTATGCTACTGAATAGAGCTGAAGTTTCTTTAGTCTGGCGGAATAAGACATATGTTGGAGTACCTTGATCCTTTTGGTGAGGTACTTTTGTGGTCTCTCCAGCTGTTGCAAGTGCCAGGTGAGGTACATACCAAATGGGGCATTGTACTCAATCATGGGTCTGATGAGGGAGGAATATAGGGGTACAATGACATCCTTGGATCTGGATGTGAATCCCTTCATGATGAGGTGTGCAAGGTAGAATGTTTTTCTAACCACTTTGGCAGTGTGGGTGTCAAATGAGAGGTCGCTGTCTACTTGGGTCCCTAGGTCTCTGATTACTTTTTCCATACTCAGTGGGTTGCTGTCTATGTGATAATTTGTGGGTACTTTGTTTTTTCCAGAAGGGATGACTATACATTTTTTGGCATTTAGTTTAAGGCCGTGACTACGGCACCAGTTGTCCGTTTCAGTGAGGCCTTTTTGTAGGATGTGTGTGTCTGCTGGTGTATCGACTATGGCGCCTAGTTTGCAGTCATCTGCGAACTTTGTCAGCCACAGCCCTCCCATGTTTGCTTTAACATCTGAGAAATAAATGCCGAGCAAGAGGGATCCCAGGACAGATCCCTGTGGGACACCACTTGTGACTGGCTTTGAGTCTGACATTGCTCCAGTGATTTTAACTTTATGGGTTCTGTCCTTCAGCCAATTTGCAACCCATCTAGTGACATAAGGGTTTACTTTTAAGCTGTTTAGCTTATCTATGATGCCTGAGTGGGGTATTATGTAGAAGGCCTTAGCCAAGTCCAGGTATGCTGTATGGACTGCTTTGCCCTCATCAATAGCAATAGTAACTGTTTCGAAAAAGTCAACCAGGTTTAAAAGGCAGGATCTGCCCTTCACAAAGCCGAACTGGGTGGGGTCAAGTGTCTGTAGGTCCCCTATGTCTCTGTTTATGAGTTCCATAATGATTCTTTCCATAGCTTTGCAGACCAGGCTATTTAAGCTTATGGGGCGGTAGTTTCCAGGGTCTGTAGAGGCACCCCCCTTGTGGTGTGGGACCACTGTTGCTGTACGCCAGTGTACAGGTACATATCCCGAAGTAAGGCTAAGGTTAAATAGTATTTTTATGTGTGGGTTTAGCTCCTCTTGGAGTTCACGTAACACGCACCCCGGGATGCCGTCAGGTCCCATTGATGCTGTGTTTTTTGCTTTGTTTAGGGCGGTTCTCACTTCGACATCTGAGATGACAGGGAGATTACATTCAGCTGGGATAAGTATTTCTTCTTTTGGGGGTGAAGGAGACGAGAAATCTGCACTGAACCTGTCAGCCAGAATGTTAGCAATATCTGTGGGTTCAGTGTATTTTTTGTTGTTGTGAACCAACTCTGAGCATATCTGAGGGTTTCCACCTGGGTTTCTAACATAGCTGAAGAAGGCTTTGTGGTTATCTTTAGTGTCCTTAGCGATTTTTCTCTCAAAGTTTGCCTTGGATGTTTTTATGAGAGAACGTAGTTTTCTGCTAATGTTGATCAGAGACGTCTTCCCTTCATGGGATTTCGCTCTGACGTGCAGTAGCTTCCTTCTTTTGTTATACAATTTGTTTATGGCTGAGGTCCACCAGACAAGACGCTTAGCTTTGGCGGAGAGGGACTTGGATTTGTTTGGGATTGCATGATCCATGCATTCTTGGATATGTCCATAGAAAGCATTTGTGAAGGATTCGGCATTGTGGGATGTGGTATCCACTGGCACAGTGGGCTTAAAGGATACCATCTCTGTCTTAAGAAGAGTGAAGTCTGCTTTTGAGAAGTTTTTCACTGTGGTCTTTTGTGCTGGGGGTGGAGGTGGGATATGTATATCCAGGGTGATTAGTTTGTGGTCAGATCTCACTAGTGAGGGGTATACTTCTGGTGTGGAGCATTTTGTCCCCATGTTTGTAATGATCAGGTCTAGTATATTATCTCCCCTAGTGGGAGAGGTGACTAGTTGTTCCAGTGCATTTGAATTTATGAATTCCAGGAACCTTTGGGCTAGGGTATTAGGGCTAGAATAATGTACCCAATCTATGTTTGGGTAGTTGAAGTCTCCCAGTATGATGGTATTTTGTGATACATTCATATCCTCCAATGTCTTCAGGAAGGCTGAGTGGGGTTCTTGAGATTGGGAGGGTGGTCTGTAACATGCTACCAGTTGTATAGCAGTTTTGCCTATGGTTAGTTGCACCTGTATGGTCTCTGATGCTTCATGTGTTGCTACTAACCCAGAGGTGTGGGTGTCCTTGATGAATATGGACACTCCCCCTCCCTTTGTGGTTCGGCCCGGGTTTTGGGGCTGAAAAGCATGATACGAGGTATAGCCTGTAGCGCTGGGGTGCTCTCAGGAGCCTTGAACCAGGTTTCAGTTACTGCACAGACGTCAATGTTCTCCATGCTGAGGAGTGCATCAAGTGCCTGCATCTTGAGATTTAGACTTCTGGCATTGAGCAGCATTACCCTTAGTTTTTTCCATTTTGTTTTCTAAGGAGGTGGGTTTGTCTTTTGAGCCTTGCCTAAAAAAGGCACTATGGGGGTGGCAAGAGCCTTAGCCAATATCCGGAAGCCCAGTAGTGACAGATGTAAGCCATCCCTTGCGAAGCAGCGTGGCTTGTCCAACATATCATCCCAGGCAGACAGACATTGGATCCCCTTAGAATGACACCAGTACTCGAGCCAATTGTTAAAGCTGATCATCTTGTCTTTGTATTGTGGTATCATTCTTGGTGAGGGCAAGATGCTGCTCAGGGTCAGGGTCATACCAGCCTGGGCTACATAATCGGAGAGCTCCTCTATGTCTCATTTCATGCAGTCCAGGGAGGTACATCTCAGGTTATTTACACCAGCATGGACAATGACGGAGTCATATTTGTACTTGCTTTGGAGTGACCTGAGTGCGTGTGTTATGTGGCAGATCCTAGCCCCCGAAAGACAGATCACAGTCACCTTCTCCTTGTTCAGCCTGGTCAGTGGGACATCAGTGTGTCTGACTATGGAGTCACCTATTACTAGTGTATCAAGTAAGGTGTTTGGCCTTAAGGGCTGCGATTGGTTGACACACTGATTTATTGAAGTATGTGTTGCATGTGTTTTGTTTTGAGGTGGTGGATTTTTGGATGTCTGCTTTGGGAGCCTCTGTTGTTTTGTAAGTTTTTTATTAAAGCCTCCGAGTATGTCTTTGTGTTTTTATGTGTTTGGTTTGCAGTTGTGGTAGGTCTATGTGGGACTGGGATTGTTTTGTGTGTGGTTGCCATCTCCTCCTGTCTGGTTATGCCAGCCCTGGGTTGAGAGAGTTCAGCCTCCAGTTTGGCTATATAGTTGCATCTCTCACATGTATTTGTGTTTGTTGGGAGGAGGAGAGGGTTGTCTGTGTACATAAGACAATTGTAGCATTGCCTCAAGATGCCCAGATTGACCAGCTGAACTGAAGACGATGCCAGTAATCTACCACTCGACATGCTAGAACAGTATAAGGGAGTGGTATACCTTTAAGGGAAGTGGGTATTCACAGGGGTGGTAAGTAGATGTAGTGCTTTACTTAGTACGAGAGTGCTTACTTAGTAGAGAAGTATTGAGAACAAGTGCTAGGCTTATAATACAGTGAGTAGTCTGGTTATACTAAGAGTAGAGCTTCCTTAAGGGAAAATTTGAAGAGCAGACTTGGCGGAGCCAGAAAAAGTTTAACCTTGTTTAACCAGTGCTGCGCTATGCGCACAACCACACAAAGCTGTGCAAACGCGGATTTTAAACAGTGAACTACAAAAGAGCTAGGAATGGTCCCAAACAACCAATTACTACAGCTTCTTGTGCTGAGGTCACTTCCCCCAAGGACAGGTAGGCTGCTCAAGGCTCCCCACTCCCACTGGTGAGCAAAGAAACTTCCTTCTATCCAAGTAAGGTAATGGACAACACAGGAACTACACCACAGCCCAGAATACAGCAATGCCTGTAAACTGGTCTAAACTAGTCGAGGAAGGCGAGAAAACAAGGATTATTTTTTTGTTTTTTTGGTAGAAACACACAGAAAATGCAGAGACAGTGATAAATTAGTTACACAGGCTAGCACGCTTTAGTGGGCAGCCTTTACAGTTAAATTAAACAAACAAACAAGCAAACCTTCGATCAAATTCGACTAAAATATAACTTTAAGTGCAGATTTTAAAATAATGCAGCAATCAGTTAAAAAACAGTTCAGGCTAGTTCAAGGTAAGCTACAGAAGCTATTTCAAGTGAAAAAAAAGCAAAGATACTTAAATCCAGAAAGTAGTCACTTTTTTGAGTTCCTTGCTGCTAGGACCACTCTGTAAACCCACATGGAGCTTGTCTGAGCAGTATAGCCAGAAAAAAACGCCCAGAGGCGGATTTTAAACAGTGAACTACAAAAGAGCTAGGAATGGTCCCAAACAACCAATTACTACAGCTTCTTGTACTGCGGTCACTTCCCCCCAAGGACAGGTAGGCTGCTCAAGGCTCCCCACTCCCACTGGTGAGCAAAGAAACTTCCTTCTATCCAAGTAAGGTAATGGACAACACAGGAACTACACCACAGCCCAGAATATAGCAATGCCTGTAAACTGGTCTAAACTAGTTGAGGAAGGCGGGAAAACAATGATTATTTTTTTGTTTTTTTGGTAGAAACACACAGAAAATGCAGACACAGTGATAAATTAGTTACACAGGCTACCACACTTTAGTGAGCACCCTCCACAGTTAAATTAAACAAACAAACAAGCAAACTTTCGATCAAATTTGACTAAAATGTAACCTTAAGTGCAGATTTTAAAATAATGCAGCAATCAGTTAAAAAACAGTAGGTCAGTGTTTGACTGCACCTAGGGGGTGTGCAGTTGCAATTTGGGATGAGGGTGCCTTTGCCTTGACTGCAGTGATAACTTCCAAATGTGTGTAGTTCTCTATTGTCATCACAAACCTAACTGTGCCAGAAGTGAAACAATAGGTAAATGATAAAAAAAAAAAAATATATATATATATATATATATATATATATATATATATATATATATATATATATATATCTCCTTACACAGAGAAGGCAGAAGAAAGTTGCAGGCTTTTAGTGTAAATCATTATTTATTTAGTTACTGTCATTTATTTCCCAGGAAAGTCCAACTAGGCCAAAAGTACTCATTTTCTCACTGAATAGCAAAGTGCTGCCTAGAGAGCATACAAAATTGGTGACCATGTATTTCCTCACCGCAGCTTCGTATGCTGCCTTGAAGCAGTCACCTTGTTTTTAATAGTGTATTACCTGCACATTAACACCCTGCTGGAGCGCATTTGTTCACTGATCAGGATGGTGATGTCAGATCACCCATTCTCAAAGCAAGACAATGCATTAGAAGCATCAATATTCATACTAAAAATCAAAATCAAAATAAATAGTACAAGGATCTTTAAACTGTCAGGACAGAAAAACTAACAGACAGGTTAGGCAACAAACCATGACAAAGGTGGTCACTAAGATCAAAAATTATTACCACATACTTAAAAAAGATCATGAAGTAGAAACAAATTATTCTAAAATGGTGCAGCTACACATTTTTAATGAAAATAATAATTACACATACATTACCTATTTTGAAGAGTGACTCTCTCAACATCCCTACTAAGTATATACATTAACTCCATAATCAAAATGAATCAAGGTAAAAGGTGCTGTCTTACTTTGCAAAACTGATTATTTGGTCTTCTTTCTAGCAGTGCAAACCATAATTTACTTATATTTTACTACAGAGGATAGTACAAAGCCCTCCCAGGATGCATGTATACCTCTGAAACTGCAGACATTCAAATATGTTCAATGTCCCGTGAAAAGGGGTCTATATTATCTTATCGAAGAGGCATTATAGTGAATGCCTCTTCATCGACCCATAAAAAATTAACTGCTATTCCGTGAACGGCCAATTAAGCAATTTTTTTCCAAGGGAAAAAAATCACTTGGCCATCAGCATGAATTTGCTCCTTCCCCACTGTAGTGGGATCTCGGAGTTGATATATTTAGTAGGATGGTGTGGGTGACAACGTGGGGGTGTTGGTGGGCAAAGCTCCTCACTTTTATGTGCTTGTAGTGATGTTTTATTTCTGTCCAGATCAGTGATTCTTTTTCCTTAAAGAATAAATCACTGACTTGGTCATTCACAGATCTAGCAGTCCGTTATTTATGGGTCGATGAAGAGGCATTCGCTGTAATACACTAAAAGCATGACCCTTACTGCAAGAAAATACAACTTGGCACAGCTGTTATATTTCAAAAAAATCTCTTAGTGAGAATAAAATGAATGTTTACTACAAATAACTATAGCTAGTTAGTTAGGAATTGTAATTTGTACATCTGAGGCTAAAAGGTTCTGCTGGACCCCTATCCTCATGAGATCTATTTGGTTTTAAATGACTAACCAGAATGGTCCGAACATAAAACATGAATAAGCTGATGCCATGGCTTTAGATATTTACTGCTGTTTATGGAGTTACATGTTACATATGACCTTCAGATATGAAGTGACTGTATTATATCAATAACAAAGAATACTTACCTGGTGGTAACGCAGAAACATCTTTAAAATCAATTTCTCCTACAGAGAAAGATATAGAAAAGATTAGGAATTGATTAGACCCACATCTAGAAACATGGCTGAAAATACTTCAGCGGCCTATAAAAACAACTTTTATTTTTGTATCAAAAGTTATTTTTTATTTTACTGCTGAGTTGAAATATGAACTCAGTATCTTGCCAAGAAGTGTACAGGGGTGGCTGGAAATCTTTACTCTCAGATGATAATCTGTATGTCATCGCTCTTATTGATATTTGTTGTATTAGTGTATTACCACACTGTCTATCATCTGTAATCATCCCATAGAGGTCATGTGATTGGGTTCTGTTAACTTTGCTTCTCCTCACTCCTTTCTTTTCACTTCCTTATTCTTGCATTATAGTTTTTGTCCCTAACTTTAATACCACAATTTACATATTGTTAGCAATGTACTACTTAAACTAAGTTTACTGCTTGTACTTTAATAATGTTCTTTTTGTTGTGGAACCTTTCTCCCCTGGTCTCCACTGAAAATGTTTTTTTTTTCAACCCAGTCAGACACTACTCAGTTAACAAATGTAAATAAATAAATAAAAATAAATAAACGTTACTACTGTTGAGGGTTTTTGTTCCTTCAGTGATATGTGCATAACTATGTGTGGCTACCAGGTTATTACTTTTGCCACTGTTCCTGCTAACCAGTATCGTTAACGTAGGTATATTATTAATATTTAATAACATATTTCATTTCACATACAGAAACTAAAACATGTACTACACCACATCAAGATAAGCAAAAAATATCAAAGAATTCCTCTGTAACTATCTATGTATCTATTATTCCATCTATCATCTGTCTATCTATCTATCTAATCTCATCTAATGACACATCTAAGGTCAAGGAGTGACACGGGCAAATATTTTGAGAAATTATCGGGCTAGAGATTTTGCAGTTGTGGTAGTATTTACAGAAGTATGCATATGCATCTCATTAATCTTGGGTGGTTTGGATTATATGCAAATGCAAACTTATTCAAATATGTAGCTGCTTTTGCAAGCAATTATTTCAACAAGTATGCTAGCACAAATATGATTGTTTTTTTCTAA
>NC_056750.1:161175546-161248046 GCF_019279795.1 Protopterus annectens | reverse complement strand
ACCCAGTTATGATCTCCAGGTTGAAACACTACTGGGATTTACCTTGACTATTGGTTGAACAGCCAAATAGAACAAGCAGTATGTCAACCGCAGGAGGATTTTGTGACATTTAAAACAAATAAGAAAAGAAAAAAAAAGAGGTGATACTTATAAAGATAATTATTTCACTTGCAGGCCACATCAGTCAGTTATTTTCTAAATGAAACACAAGGTGGAGTACACGGGTTTCACCTTAGAGTGCCTGGACCTGAAAGATTTGATGCATAGAAAATTGTCTGGTTCATCAGTCTGTGGATAAATGCAACATTACTGTATACATTTACCTTTTTATGTAAGTAGAACATTACAGTTTAGCATAACATTGCTAAACATGTGCCTCCTGACTTTGAGAAGACTGAATGTTAAATCCCAGTGAGAAGTGGGTTCACGTAGAAACTGAGAATACTGTATGGGCCAAAAAAAATGGAGGGAGCCTAGACTTTCCAATGAAAGGTTAACATAAAAACATCATTTACCTATATTGTGATTCACGTCTCAGGAATGTAATGAAATCTAACATTATGAATAAGAAACAGCTTCCAAATATATATTCCTTATACCTGAACTTGCTCCCAGAGTAAACAGTATCTGAGCAACTCTGAAAACACAAATGTATTACATCCGCACATTTTCCCTTCCTATACAGTAAAGATTCAATTATCTGAACTAATTGGGACCTAGGGTAGAGATAAACAAACTGTTCAGATAATCAAGCATATAATTGAACTGGATAAAAACTTCTTAAAATCTTGTTTTTTCGGCATGCAGGAATCCACTTTTCAACCATTCAGTGATTAAAGTGGATAATAAAGAATATTTTTCACACATGAGTTGGCTACAAGCTCAAAAATATGCTCAAGCAAACACATATAAAAAGCATTTGGGCTTTTTCCGGTTAGGGGTCACCACAGCGGAACTCCCATCCGCTAAATGTTTACATATTCAGACTTTATGATTTTTCCTTCCCATAAATTTTGGAATGCTGGTTCTGATAACTGACATTTTGTATAACCAACATTCGGATAATCAACTTTCTACTGTATTCAACTTTCTTATGGTCTTATTTAATGTACTGAATGTGTTCTTCATTGAATCCATTATTTTCATGGTTTTCATGATATACGTAGCATCCTGTAAACAGTACCCAAGAACTGTTTGTATGTAGCCATTACTGTGAGTAACTTAGCTTCATCTAACAACTATCAAATTCAGCATGTGATCTATAATACATATCAGAAAGCAAGATCTGGGAAAATCTAAAACATGTTCACTATTCTTATAATTAGAAAAGTTACTTGATTTGTATTGATATCATAATTTTATGTCTTTTTATGGCATTAGTGCATCATTAGGCTCAAATCCTTGCTGACAATATTACATTTTTTTTGCTTTTGTTTAATATATATATATATATATATATATATATATATATATATATATATATATATATATATATATCTATATATAGTTTACCTTCATATGTATGTTCTGCACACGGGCGAACGACAAAAGCACGGAAGGACGTTTGCTAAGTTCCCAAACATCGAACGGAAAATGATTCAAATTTGCAATGAGTGAATGCACAGTGACATTCACTCATTGCAGATTTGGCATTTTGGGTGCGGATTGCACTATAATGGGGATCGGGAAATGGACCCTTTCTCCACTGTGTATATATATATATATATATATATATATATATATATATATATATATATATATATATATGTACATATGTATATGTATAAACACGCATTAATATATTAATAAAGTAAAAATACTGTCAAAATAAACATTTCAAAATTTCAATAAAATATACATATAGAATGCAACACATTTTTCTTATGATTTTTATGAGGTTTTTGCCCCTGTTTTCTGCTGATTATCAGCCCACCTTGGTGAATCAGCCTATTCAGTCCCAATCAGCAGGATGAGGATCAATTGGGAAGGGGTCATCATTTCATCACAGAAGCAGCCATTGGGTTGATCATGATTTTACCTTAAGCTCCACTTCTGTGTACACACCTAACTTTTACATCAATAGTCTGTCTACAATGACCATCCCTCTCCTCCTGTCCTCCTGGTAGCAAGCTTGGGTGGTGGTTTCCCCAGTGTCTTCTGTAGAAATCAGACCACTCTATGTACTCCCACTAGGAGAGGTGATTGGACCATTTTCCTGTACTCATTTCACTGTCTCTCTCCCCTGCATGTCTCTGCCAGTTCTAGGGCAACCCTAGTTACCTAGGTCACAGCCAGAACTCCACTCTTCTGCCCTACAGAGTCAAGCTATGAATGGGTAAAAAAAAATAATAAACTATGTAGCAGGGAAAATTCATAGACAGCTAAATGCAGCAGTTTTCAAGCCTACTAATTATGTTAATGAGTATAGCACAGTCATGTGACTATTTTTGGAATGTAAAATGTTGCTCTATCCATATAATTGTAGGAATTAAGACAGTATGGAATACCAGAGTTGCTTGTATTTATAAATATGTTAAATGTTCTCATTTTTAGCCAGTGAAATGTCAGTGTTATCCACATAGCCACAGAAATTAAGGACACTATGAAATGCTAGAAGTCTCATGAAATTAGAAGGACATTGTCCATCCAATACAATCAAGAAGCATCTGAGTCATATTGCAACTCTAAAAACAGCCATTGCCATCTACAGAATTTCCTAGGTGAGTAAGGAACAGAAGTAGATTGCTAGGACTTTCTTCAGTGTCTCACACACGCACACACACACACACACACACACACACACACACACACACACACACACACACACACACACACACACACACACACACACACACACACACACACACACACACACTGCACATAAAGCTGTGAACAACTTGGAGTCAGAAATCTTCTTAAAGCATGTCTTTGAGAGGTGAGAAGAAAGCACAGTACCTTCAGATAGTCTATGTGAATAAGTTAAAATGTGCAAACTCTGCACAGAAGACAACTCAGCTAACAGCTGATCCCGTTGTGAGGTGACATGCTAATCGGTGAACCACTGTGCCACATGTGTGACAATTGGGTTTCATAACATCAATGATAAACTGTTTCTAGAAGTAATAATTCTCATTCTCTCAACTTCAGAATTGTCCCTTAATTTCTTTGAACTGTCAGAAAATAAACTTTCGGGAACAGATTTTAGTGTAGTAACTAACCTACTGAGAGTAATGTTAGGCAGGGCTCAAAAAGGAAGCAGCAGTGATGCTACTGAGAGTAGTGTTAGGCAGGGCTCAAAAAGGAAGAAACATTGATGCTACAGAGAGTAATGTGCGGCAGGCCCCAAAAGGAAGCAGCCTTGACAGGTTACTTAAACCTTAGATCTTAGTTTTAAACAAGGGTCTCATTTGACATTACTGTCTTTCAAGCTTCATCTTCTTGACTACTGTGATGCTCCACCACTGGACCAGTAATCAAGGAGCCTCAATCCTCACCACTAACAACAGTGGGGGATGTTCACTAGGAGAATAGCAAGTACACACACAGTATGCAATATTAATATTAACGCAAATAGCAGTTTGACCAAGAGCAAGGCTGTTAGGAGAGGTCCACACAGTGTCAAAAAAATAAATATGTAAGTACCCTCAAAACTTAAATATCTCTACACAGATCAGCCACAATGAAAGGTTTAAATATATTTAATATTAAATAATAGAAGATCAAGGCAATACTAAATATGTATTTACAGTGACATCGGAGTTGATAACCACAAAAAAATACTTAAAACAACATTGCAGGACAGTCTCAAATAAATAAAGAAAAAATCTCAACTAAGCTTTACTATGTTCCTGACGGAATCTAAGAGGATTACTATAATCTAAGAACTTACTAACAGAGCAAGGCAGATGCGGTGAATGGATCTTCTAGTTGTTGTCAGATCCAAGACAGAATGTAGAATGCTCTGTCTCACTAATAGGCTTCCCAAATTAATATCTAAAATATTACTGCTGGGATAGCTTGCAGAATAACATCATTTTTTGTCATCTGACTCCTAGTTCCCAGGCCACACAACCATTGATGAAACTGGCAGTATTTAGCATCTACCTGTAAAAATATACAGACAAGGGCTTCTCCTCAGATCTTTGGCAGATAATGGAAGTCATAAAACAATTGCATTCCTTCATGCTTTTAAGACTAGCAATTATTTAACCATAAAGACAATACAGAAAGTTTCCTAGTGTGTCTCTTGCTGTATTGAAAACTGAAAGATACCATCCTTTATGGCCTAGTCATAAAGTAATTTAATTTTAGTTACTTTTCTGAAATTAACCTCCTGTATTCCAGTTTCCACTGTTAAAATATATACATTTAAACAGTTACAATAATGCATGTACATTTCTGTTCTCTTCCAGTAGAGTACACTGTGGCTATATTTCAAACATCGCTCTGCAAACACCCTTTTCAAAACACATCTGTACAAACAGTTTGATATACACATGACATACAGTTCTAATACATTTGTAACACAAGCATCTTGTGTGAATCATTTTGATATTCACCAATGACATATCATTATTTACAAAATACCAGTTAGCTGGGCTGGCAGTATCACCTTTCATTACCCCCCCCCCCAAAGGCTCAATCTAGTTTTTCAAGTGACCCTTGAGAAACATTGCTTGAGAGGGATGAGCCTATCTGGGAAAACATTACCCCATTCCCTGTCTTGAGAGCCTATCTTCATTGACACTGCTAATCCCACTTTGGTATTGCACTGTTGTATCATGTGCCTGCAACCCTAGGCTCCACCATAGTAATTTGTGATTGTGCTAGCTGGCTCCCTATAGCCATAGATCCCCCTCAGACTCCTCCTGCCTCCTACTGCAAATACTTAGCACAAGGGACTCCCTGTCATGGTAAGGTTGCTTCATGTTAACATGGTACAGCTTGTGCCCCTGCCTCCTGCCTAGCAGTTTTACCATGTAGTTAACATCACTGACCTTCCTTACAACTTTGAAGGGTCCCTCCCAAACTGCCTGCAGCTCATTGTGTCTGACAGGAATGAGAACCATAACCTGTTGCCCCACAGCATGCAGACAGCATTCCTGTCAAACCATACCTTTTTCTGCTGTTGGACTTCTGACAGGTTCTCCTGGGCCAAGCCCATGAGTTCCCTGAGCCTTGTCTTGAGGTTTAGGACATATGCCACAACAGACTCCTTGTAGGATTTACACTCACTTTCCCATTTATTGTAAATCAAATCTAGATGTCTGCTCATCTATGCCCATACAGCAACTCAAAGGGTGAAAACCCTGTTGATTCCTGGGGTACCTCTCTGTAAGCAAACAACAGATGGGGCAGATATTTGCCCCACTCCCTGTTAAACTGGTCTGCAAAGCCTGTAGCATGGTCTTTAGTGTAGAGTTTAACCTCTCCACTAGACTATTAGTCTGGGGATGGTAGGGGTAGTCTTTAGGTGCTTCACCCCACAGTGCTTCCACAGAAAGCCAGCAGGTATGACATGAAATTGGCACCTCTGTCAGTCAATATTTCTTTTGGGAAACCTATCCTGCTGAAAATCTGTAACAAAGCATTTGCTGCCTTTTCTGCCTCAAAGGAGGACACAGCCACCACATCAGGTATCTGGTAGCATATTCTACTACCATTAGGATATACTTCTTCCCGGTGTTACTTGGAGTAATCAGTGGCCCCACAATATCCATAGCTACCCTCTAAAATGGCTCTTCAATCACAGGCAAAGGCATTAAAGAAGCTTTCGCCTTGTCTCCTGCCTTGCCTACTGGCATTGCTCACAGGTCCTATAGTACCCTTTTACATTCTTAGCCAATAAAAGTTCTGCATAATATATCTCTTGGTAAGCTTTATGCCCAAATGACCTGCAAAGGGAATGTCATAAGCTATGGGTAGACATGTCAGACAGTAGGCTCTGTGCACTAACAACTGCTGTATTACTTCACCCTCTAGCCCTCCCTCAGGGTCCATTCTCTATACAATAACCATTTGTCCCAGTATACAGATTCTCCCTTTCCTTGGGAATCAGGTGCCTCTCTGGCTACCTCCCCCAAGCCCTGTAATGTAGTGTCTGAGAGCTGAGCCTCTATCAACTGTCTCTTTGTAACCCTTCCCAGCTCCCCTTCCACAGGAAGTCTGGTATTCTCTGCCTCACTATGAGCCTGGGTACTACTACTACTCACCTCTGCTCTTACAGTCACTCTGTCCAAGGGAACATCAGTACCCACAAGCAACTGTCACTCACCTTCAGTCTCACTGCTACAGAGTAGCTCCCTCTCTGAACTAACCACCTCACCAGTCCTGGCATCAAGTGTGCAGTCTGCCTGGGTCTCCCAAAGGCTACCAGACCCACATGTTTGTCTCCAAGCCTAACTGCATGTAACTGCATGCACACAAGGTGTTGTATTATCAAAATCATTCCCCATCAGGACATCTGCAGGGATATCCTCAAACATACCTACTTGATTGCTTCCTTTTCCACCCTCCCAGTCATGGTGAACCTTAGTCAAAAGTATTTGGAATGGGGTTCCTCCTAAAACTCTGACTGGAGTAGACTGCCCAAACAAGTAGTGCTCCTCTTTAATCATTGCAGACTTCACAATGGTTAGGTCATAGGCTGTGTATCTCTTAGCAGTGGCCTGTTTCCCATCTACTAAGACAGGATATAACCTCTCATGGTAGTTTTTTACCATTCCTGTCTCCAGACAACTTACTTCTGGCACTCTGTCATTTCCACTTACTGGCTCTCCCACCTTTTGTTCCCCACCTTGCCTCCATGGACATCTACATGCTACATGCCCCACTGGTTACATTTAAAACATTTAACCCTGGATCCTGACAGTGTACCTGAACTAATGGCTTCCACTTTTACTGGTGGACTGTGTTGGGGCAGTTTAGGCTGCCCACCATGGGTTCCCTTAGACACATGAGCAGCATTGGTTATCCTTTTCCTGTGCAGTGATGCCCTGCTTGCTAGGTATATGCCTCCCTTTTTCCCCCAACTCATCTGTGGTATTACATTCCCTATCTTCTAACCAGATTCTCATGTCCTCAGGCAAAGTGCTAAGGGCTTGTTCCCTCACCAAAAGGTCTACCAGCCATTCAAAAGTTGTGACCTGACACACACACACACTCACCCATCTATGAAAATAAGTGCTTAACTCAGCAATATATTCACACACACTTTCATCTGCCTTGTGTCTATGTTCACATAAACTTTTTTCTATAATCTTCATGTGTTAACTTAAAACACTCTAATAAAGAAATTTTTAACAGTATTATAATTTAAGAAGTAAGTATCAGACAATTTAAAAACAGCAATTATAGCTTTAGCTTTACCATGGAGCAAGGGGGTCAGGAACCGTACCCAGAGCCCTTGGTCAGCATTATAATGTTTACATCCCCTTTCAAACATATGAATAAAACTATCAAAATGATCACCCTCTGTAAATTGTGGAAGACATTTACTGACCTTTGTTGCTTCTGGGGTTCAGTTACTCCCTTCCAAATTACCTCCATGACCCTGGTGAAGAGTCAGCATCTCCTTTTCATGTTGTCTCTGCCTCTCCTTTTCCTCAGCCTCCAAACATTTGATCTCCAGTTCAAGTTTCTTTAACTCCAGATAGATTTTTAAGTCCTCTGTGTAAAGGTTGAACTGTGCATTATATGAGAGTTGTACATCTCCAAGGCCAGTCACGTTGTCCTTCTGCTTGCTGGTCTATGATGCAGCTGTGACCAAGGCTGCAATCATTTCTGCTTTAGTCAGATTGGCATGCACCAGTCCTTTGGCTTGACACATCTCAGCAAACTGGCTACTTGTTAGCTTGTCACACTCCCCTGCTGATATCCTGGCCTACTCTCCCTGACTAACTAAGCTAACAAAAAAATAAATAAAACTATTGTGATGAGAAACTCTGAATGTTCACTGTGTGGCTGATTGAGACTACAAACAGCTTTTTTAGTGACCACTGTTTACAGCCTACTGGAATTCAATATCCACACCACTAAATCCGAATATGTGATGTGGTGATCCCTCCACTGCCAACCAATAAACGTGATGCCCCACTACTGGACCAGTAATCAAGGAGCCTCAGTCCTGACCACTGAGACCAGTGGGGTACGTACATTTAGAGGATGACAAGTATACACACAGTATTTCCAAATGCAGCTCTCTGCATCAAGTGCAATTTTCTTGAAGAGCACACAGAGACCACAGTTAGTATGGGGATGATTTCTCCCTCTTTCTTCAGATCCCCAGTAAGACTCCCCACTGGCACAGCTATAGAATTGAGATCTCAGCTGAGACGCCAAGCCAGGACCATCAGCACCCTCTCTGTCCAACCAGTGCTTTATGTTCCTACCCAAGTAGCTGGCACACACACTTTTGGAGATTTGTTTTACACACACACACACACACACACACACACACACACACACACACACACACACACACACACACACACACACACCACGCACACACCTGGGAAAGGCTGGCACAGGTTTACTAGCTATGCCCCCTTCTGCCCAGACTGTAAGGTAGTTATTACTGCCACCAGTCAACTCTTTATCAGATACTTTAAGGTCCATAACAAAGAGTGTCCAGTTTTACTGTGTAATGTTACTATCAATAAAAATGGTAGTTTGACCAAGAGCAAAGCTATTAGGAGTTGCCTACACATTGTCACCAAATAAATATACAAGTACTCCCAGAACTTAAATATCTCTAGGCAGATCAGCCACAATGAAAGGTTTAAATATATTTAGTAATAATTAATAAAAGAGCAAGAAAATAGTATATATTTACAGTGATATCAGAGTTCAAAATCACAGGAAATATTTAAAACACCATTGCAGGACAGTCTCAAATAAATAAAGATAAAATATCTAAAATAAGCTTTGATATATTCCTAACTATATCTAAGAGAATTACACTATTCCCTAGACTTGCTTACTCATAGCAAGGTAAAATCCCTACTGCTGAAAGCTGGCAGTATTTAGCATGTAAATGAAAATACATACACAAGCCCCCATGATATCCCCAGTTGGTCTTTGGAAGGTACCAGTGACTAGTATTCTTAAGCCTACACATACCTTGGTATTCACTGGGATAGGTTCCTCTCTGTTAGTTCTGTGTGTGAGGCATGGCCAGCACAGCTTGATGATTTGCTGTAGAATGTCCCTTTCCACCCTATAGCGCTCCACTATCTCCAGCTCATGTAGGCCCTGGTAGAATACCCTGGGTCTGCACACTCTTTTCCTCCTCCTCACTGTGGGTCAGTTGTCAGAATTTTCCTTCTCACCACCCTCAGTCTGTAGCACATATTGATGGATTAAAGCAGCAGCAGCCTCTAACATTTCTAGTTAGTTTTGCCAGTTAAAAATCCCCCGCCTGTGTACACCGGTGGTGTAGAGTTTGTGGGAAAAAAACAGTCTGAAAGGTGTTTGCATAGTTTATAGTACTGTGCTGGGCTGGGCTGCTGCATGTGTAATTGGCTGATTCTGATAAATTCCACCTACCAGCTATGCTACTTCTCCTTGATTGCCTTCCTACTGCTGTTTCCCTTTCCCAGTTCCTCCCTATTTAAGCCCCGACACATGCTGCGCATACCCAGTGTTCAAATGTAAACACTGCTGCCATTTCCTCTGTTTTTCTTTTTTTCGTTTAAAACCCAGTGTGTTACATGCAAACCTATTTAGGCTATGTACACAGCAAGCATGATACACCCCCTTATGAAGTCATTCAGCTCTTACACTTGCACTGTTGTATTTCTGCACCTACATGGTTAGGTACAAGCTGACACTTTGAAGAAATCTGTGATTCAGTATAACTCCCCTCATTTGCATACCACAGTGTGTAGGTCATTAGCTACTGCACTAAAATGGACTCTTTCCTCATGACAACCAGTGCTTCCTGGTATTGCTTACATTCTACATGCCATTGACTATAATGGAAAATGCAGAATTAACTTAAATTTGAGTTTTCACATTTTTTTTTTTATTTTCGGTATGATCCTGTTTGCGTACCACTGCCCTATGCTTAAACAACTGAGATCAGCCAAAAAAAAAAGCTTAATTTTCATAATTATCAAAAAAGACTTTCGGCTTTTCCTGGTTAGGGGTCGCCACAGCGGAACTCCGGTCCGCTCATGATTGGCAGTAGATTTTTATGGTGCCGAGTTGCCAGCCCGATGCCCAACCTTCAATGAAGGCACGCCCATTCCTGCTCGCACCTACCTGCATGTCTTTAACATTACTCGACCATGGGGAGGATATGCAGACTCCACACAGAAGGCGCTCCAGCCGAGAATCGAACGGGAGAACCTCTTGCTGTGAGGCAACAATGCTAACCGCTGCACCACAGCTTATCAATCACTTTTTAATGCCAATGGCCTTATATTTGGCCATTGGCATGTCTAATGTACATAATACATGCTTTTTCATGAGCTGTCATGCCTCCGTTTTGTCAGTTGCTGAAATGTACTCAGTTATTTTCTGAGTACATTTCTGCATGGACACTGTTCTAGCACTGAGACCTGGCAGCTTGATGAATCACTAAATCACCTTATGTGCATGTTTCACCAACAAATGAGGTGATCTGCATATTTGCCAGTTTTCCATGCTAGAACAATGTAGGACTACTCATGCACGTGAAAACGGCACTATCCTGAATCGCTCAGTTACCATTTTCTGTGCAGCAGCTCTTACACTGTTCCTGCATGGAAAATACGCCTTGCTGAATCCCAGGAAAGAGTTTTCCTCAGATATTGTTACTTGCTAGAAGTCATAAAACAATAAAATGCTTCCAAGACAATACAGAAAACTTTTCAACACAGACATTGGGTCTGTTGCTGCACTGAAAGTGAACATCTTTTTTATGGCCCAGCCATAAAATAATTTAATTTCAGCTATTTTTCTGAAGTTTGGCAAGGTAACCTTCTGCATTCCAATTTCCCCTGTTAAAATATATACATTTAAACAGCTACAATAGTGTATGTACATTTTTGTTCTATTCCAGTAGGATACACTGTGGATTAATTTCAAACCACTTTGTAAAATACCTCTTCAGTACATGTCTGTACACACCATCTTATATGACATACAGCTCTAATACATTTGTAACACAAGTATCTTATATGAATCATGTTGATATTCACAAATTACATATAATTATTTACAGAATTCCAGCAAGCTGTGCTGGTAGTACATCCTTTGTCACACAAGTGTTGGTAGCGTAAAAAAAAAATGATAAAGACCTAGTCTGAAATCTAACGTGGGAGGGGAGGTAGCTGTTTTATAATGCATAATTCTTTAATTAATTCACATTTAATTAAAGGAAACATTGATGACAAGTTAAGTAGGGCTGAGAAGGATGACACCACAGAATATCTGTCTGAATATCTCACTGATCCTTATCACCAAGGCTGGGACCACCAACTATTGTGAACCAAATAGAACAGATTTAGGAAATGATGCATCTATTTTCTGCAAAGAACATTCAACTCCTATGAAACATGATGAGGCCCCTGAGAACTATGGAATTGTGGATTAAAACACTCAGCAATCTGAGAATCCAGTTTGTTTAGAAGGAAACAAAAAAAAAGAAAGAAAGGAAGAGAAAGGAAGAGGTTCTCAACAAGTAACAAGGAAGAAAAAGAAACTGACTAATGACTATAAATGAAAGAGAATACGTAGTAAAAAGGACACTGCTTTGTTATGTAACACACTGGTGACAGGGAATGAAGATATCTGTCTATCAGAAAACCCTCAGTCTACAGAAAAAGGCATCACCTTTCCAATGGAAAAGGTAGAAAAAAAAGGCAAGGGGCAGATGAAAAGAAAGAAATCAAAACGGAATGTGGAAGGATTGAAAAACATTACTGTAAGAAAAAATAAGAGAAAGGCAGATGCTGACTACATGGTTCAAGCTGTGGATTTACAATGCCAGCTGGATAAGAATTTAATACGCAATGAAAACAGTGGAATTAATAAGGCTAATAGTGATGAAGATCTATCCTTCGTAACAATTGACAGAGCCGAAATGACTGTATTAGAAGCTGAAGATTCTTCAGAGCTGGCCAGCAAAGATATTCTTGTAATTGGAGATTCAGTTATTAGAGGAACTGATACTTATATTTGCAGAGATGATAATGAACATCGAATAGTGTTATGCTTGGCAGAAGCAAAAATAGAAGATGTGAAACAAGCCTTGGAATGCCTTAATGTAAGGAAGTATGGATTTGTTTTTATTCATGTTGGTACAAATGATGTCACCCACAAGGATTGTCTTACTGTTAGTCAGGAACTGACATCCCTCCTAGATAGTATAGCTTGCACTGGTGTTAGGACGTATTTTTCACAAATCACCTACAGAAAGGATAGTCAGGTCACTGTGAATGAAAAGATTTTTTGGATAAACACCTACATGGAAAAAATGTCCCGTTTTAAAAAAATGGAAATGTGTAGAGCATCCAAGCTTTCTTTTGAGCACATGTGTTCAGACAGGATGGTGTGCATTTGTCTAGATCAAGGAAGAGAATTTTTGCAGCAGATATTTTGCAATATTTGACTGCCAGGTCAAAAATGTAACAGTTCACAGAAAGCAACATTTGATGCATCTCTGATGGTTGTTACTGCTAGGAGCATTAATAATAACATTTTTTTATTAGAAAATTTGCTACGTTCCCACAAGATTGATGTTGTTATAGTTTGTGAAACATGGTTAAAGAACAATGACTGGAAACCAGTTCTGTCAGGGTATAAATGTTTTTATTGTAACAGACATTCTAACAAAACATCAGGTGGTGGTGTTATGATAGGGATTAAATATAGCTATGAGACCTGTGATTATTACACGTTCACTGATAACACCAATACTATAGACTGTGTAACTGTGACAATAACGACAACCCTGTAACATATAACAATTGTTGGAGTGTACAGACCACCAAAGTCAAGTGCAGATGACCTAGAGAAATTCATACATTTCTTGCATGAAATATAGGAGGGAAGAATAATATTAGCTGGGGACTTAAATTTACCAGAAACAGACTGGAATAATATTGATTCAACAACATTAGTAAATAAATTATTCACAGAGTATATTCAGGAACAAAAAATGCTTCAGATTGTAAAAAAACCTACCAGGTGACGGAATATACTAGATATTGCTTGTGTTCCCAAATAAATTACTGTAACTTCAAGTCAAGTTTTACCACCATTGATGTGCAGTGATCATGGGGTCATAAAGGTTAATTCGTTGCTAGATAATTCTGCCAAACTGAAATCTATAGCCAATGCACAGAAGGTTAATTACAGATTATAGGGAAGAAAAACAGTTACTATATAAAACTAACTGGAGTGAGGTGTTCAGTGGAAAAACTGCAGATGGAAGGTGGAAAGTTTTGAAATAGAAATTGTCTGAGTGGAAAAAGTCAAAAAAATGTTTAACATCAGGATCTAGGCACGCAATATCGGGGGGTATATTTCCATAAGATACCTGATTAAAGTGAGAGACAAAAAATATAAGAAATGGAAGCGAGGTCGAACTACAACTTTGAAAACTGAAATAAATGAGTTGGACAAACATATTAAGCATAGTGTTAGATAAGATCAAGAAAAATTTGAAGAAAATTTATATAAAGATATTGAGCATAATAGGAAACCTTTTATAGATATATAAGATGTGGAAGGAGTACAGATACACAAATTGATAAACTGTGTGCAGATTCTAAAATTTATTCTCAGATACAACAGATTATAGATGTATTTATAAAATCTTATGTAAAACAGTTTGGCTCCACAAAAGGGGTGGTAAGTTGTCCTAGTGACATCCAGGTAACCCCGAATGCTGGAATCAAATTAGATTATATTGAAAAAGAACTGTGCAAACTGGATCCAAACAAAGTGCAGGGAGGAGTTGGAATAAGTAACAATGACCTGAGAACACTTAAGCAAGAACTTACACTGTCATTACATCTATTATTCACTAGGTCATATAAATATGGGGAGATTCCTCAAGATTGGAGACATGCACTTATTAAACCCGTCTTTAAGGGAAAGGGGAGTAGGACAAACCCAGAATCATATAGAACCTTAAGTCTACTTTCATGTTGTGGGAAAATAATGGAGAAGGTAATACTGGATAAGTTATTGTCAGAACTAGATAGGTTGAGACTTGAAACCATATATCAGCATGCATATGTTGAAAATAGATCTATTACCACCTGTAACATGATGTTCTATAACAATATAATAACAGCTATGAATGAAAAATTGTGCTGTGATGTGATTTATATAGCTTTAACTACATCATTTGACAGGGTCATGCACAAAACACTGATCAATAAATTAGTACAACTATGTATTGATGTACTGTTGATAAGATGGATAGCTGCATGGCTTACAAATAGGACATGGCAAGTATTGCACACCAACTGGACAGGTGAAATCCTTGGTTACAGTCAAGGTGTCCCACAGGGCTCTGTACTAGGCCCTTACTTGTTTAGATTGCATTTTTCAGACCGTACTTTTTCATCTGAGGTGTTCTACAGTTTATATGCTGACGACCTGAAATTGGGTAAAAAGATTACAAGTGTTACAGATAAGGCATGTCTGCAAAATAATTTGTCTAAATTGACCATTTGGGCACAGGAGAATAATATGTTGATAAATACATCAAAAATTAAGCATATGAGATTTGGGAGACATAGACTGACAGGCAAATATTTAATACAGTACACAGTGATTAAAACTGTAGACTCATTTAAGGACCTGGGTATATGGGTAGATTCAGCTATGAGTTTTCCTAATCATAACAACCAGTTGGCTAATGATAGTTATAGAACTATAGGTTGTATAAAAAGATTTATAAAGTCTAGGAAATCAAACATAATGAAGTCATTGTCTGTTAGTTACATTAGACCCAAACTTGAGTATGGAATAACAATATGGGAACCCTACAGGAAAACAAGCATGAATAAACTGGAAAGAGTACAGTGGAAATATACTAAGGGCATCCATGGATGTGAAAATCTAAGTTATTATGAAAGACTAAAATATTTGAACTTGTACAATATTTCTTACAGATATTTGAGAGGAGATCTTATTCGGGTATATAGGGCGTTTAGTGACAACTACCTCTGGGAATGTTTGGGGTTTTCAAAAAGTACTAGAGAATCGTCAGATAACCTATGTAGAAGATTCTATAGGAATGAGAAGTGTACTAATTGGTTCTCTGACAGAGTAGCTGATGCTGGGAACAGACTACCAAATTACATTAAAGCAAGTACTAGTTTAGATATATTAACAACAGCCTGGACATTTATTATGGGAACAAGTGTTTTGGCATATTGGCAAGCCAGAAGGGCTTTTTAATGCCCGTGCTTCAAACATTTTTTATGTATGTATGTATGCATGTATGTATGTATAAATCTGCATTACCCTGACTTTCATGCACTTCCTTCATTTCATCCCAATGGTTTTCAACCTTTCATAAATACTATTTTTTTTTTTATTTCAAAATGTTTAAACACAGTATTTTTGTATACCTTTCATAAATAATATTTATTTTGTATATGTTTCATAACTGAGATTTTTTTTATTTCAAATTACGGTCAATAAATAATGACAGACTTGGGAGTGAGACTCAAAGTTGCAACATATGCAAAACACTGGATGCGCAATACATCACACAAGAAAAAAAAAATATGTACTGTATTTAGATGGAAATGCAATAAAATGTATGGCATCCGGCATGACATTACTGGGGTCAGTCTTATTCGATATTCTTATGTTGTTGTTGTTTGTCTTTCGTCTTTTCCCGGTTAGGGGTCGCCACAGTGGAACTCCGGTCCGCTAATGATTGGCAGTTGTTTTTTATGGTGTTGAATTGCCAACCTGATGCCCAAACTTCAACAAAGGCACGCCCATTCAATGCATGTCTTTCTTATGCTCACTCGACCACGAGGAGGACATGCAAACTCCACACAGAAGGCATTCCCAACCCAAGCCGAGATATTCTTATAAATCCCATTAATGAAGCTCTAGGAACAAGCTTTGTAAATTTATGAATAATATACATTTATGTAATGGAGCAAATATGACAAGGTGTATTAAGGGAGAAAAGATGGCCCAGTATGAGAAATATAGCCATCTAAATTTAGTTTCAAATAATGCATCTAGGAAACAAGAAAGTACAGAAATCAGCAAGAAACATAAAAAAGAACTGATGCAGTAATTGCAGATGGCTTTATTTCAAGCAAAGACAGGAAGCAGATGGAAGAATTAGATGCAGAAACTTCTCCATCAGAAAACAAGAAAAAAATATTATCGGTTTGTACTGATGGGCTAAGGTAATTGTGAAGGCAATGACTGGACAAAGGCAGGAAATTAAAATGGTTTGAAGCAAAAGAGACATTAAAATAGACTAAATGATCTCAGAATATACAATCTTAAAAGAAAATGCCAAGGTCATTGCATGCATTTTAAACATCTTAGGGGAATCCAGACAGACTAAGAGGGCATCTTGCTTCAGAATAATGTGACAGTTAAAGAATAAAATTTGAAGTGAAGAGGAGGATGGATCATGGGTGCACAATGAATTATTATTTCACAGGGGTGGAAGATGATTGGAACAGGGGTAAAAATGATGTCAGAAATTGGAAAAAAAATTCAAGATGGCATAAACCAGATGTAAAGCAATTGTTATGAGTGAGGGAAAAAAGAAAATGAAGTAAAATATTACTAAAAAAGATTTGCATCTTCTGTACTATTTAGGGAAGTAGGCAAATTTAGGTGGTCCAGGCATTCATTATATCCTATCTAGTTCTATGCTTCAACTGATTTTTCTTCATGCATATATAAGGAAAACAGCAAACATTATTACTTTTAAAAGACAACTTTGGATATGTGCTTTTCAAGAATTATAAGCAATGGCATTAGCTTTCATAGCTACATTTCATTTCTGTGTTTCCGGAAAAGTAATTGAAAGAGGTGATTTCAGTATGGAAATGAGACATTTTTTTATGGAAAAAGTGAGAAGGACTGAAAACTCTGGAAATTAAATAAAGATAGGCTTTACTTCACCCTAATAAGTATTATACTACTTGTACATTTTAACTCCATGCAATTTACTGAAAATACTTTTTGTAAAAATAAAAGAATTGTGCTACAAGCAATTACATTTACACAGACACACATTCTAAGCAAAACATAATTGAAACACCATTTGAGCAAATTATGACATGATTTTGGAGAGAGCAAGACTGTTAACCATCATATGGTGGGCTACACCCACTACAACCCTTTTAAATAATTATCACAACTCTACTGTTGCACATGAAATTTGAGAAGATAGTATCAGTAACCCTGGTACAGTTATATGCATCCACCCACCTTAGTGTTTGTGATCATGGCAATTTAAAATATATACATGGCGGGGGGGGGGGTGTGAAGCCATTTACATGGAAGCTTAGGGGCCAGGGCTTCCCTTTCTTTTATTCTAGTGTATCATACTGAAGTATCTGTTATTTACATGTCCTACATAAGTGCCATTAACACAGTTACCAAACATAGCTTCCCATTATATGTCATGTATCTACACATAATAAAAATATTTTGTAAACTCACTTAACATACATGCTGAATCTGTTTCTGATATTTTGTATTCATGTGCACTTTAGATTTGTTTTGTATTATGCACTTGTTGCATAATTTGTAGTTAGTCAGGTGAGCTTCACTGACTGCGTGTTTCCTTGTATTAATAGGTTCATAGGTGTTTATTAGGCTAACAACCACAAGGGTCTTTTTAAGCCTAGCCATGCATCCCAAATCTCTAACAAGTTCTGGTACCCTTGATACATGTAAGCAGGGGTTTGGGAGATGAAACATTTCTAAGCAGGGGCCTAGGAGGTAAACCATTTACAGGCTGCCATTAGAGACACAGGTGCCAAACGAGGGATGAATTTTCTGTTCCTCATCCAATTATGCAAGTTACATTTGAATTGGTTTATGGAGGAATTCTACTCGACATGGAAACCTGTTCCAGAGACGAGGTAGTGTCCAGGATACATACCTGTCTCTCCAGCAGGTCCTATTTATATCATAATAATACAACAATAGACTAAATCTGACCAGCTAGAATCATTTGCCACATACCTGAATGCAGCCATGACTGCCAAAGAAATTTGAAGTGTAACTCATTCCAGCTAATTTACTGTCTGTGGTTGTTCTACTAGTTACAAGTATTTAAATTATGCTGTAGTTGTAAATAGAATGCTGAGACACACCTGGATCACTGCATTTTTAAAATTAAATTCAACAGCAAGCTTTTTTTATTATTGCAAATATATAAACATCTTATACTATGATACTAATTTCTGTGGGTTTATAGGGGCTGACCACAGAAAAATACAGCTGAAAATATATTTCCAAAGGTTACTAAAGAGAGCTACTGTTCTTAAGTAAATAAACTAAAAACAAATAAAACATGCTAAAACACAAAGAACAACGTATTAAATGATTAGACATGAAGGTGTCTTACCTGACATTTCCAAAGAAGAAATCATATGTATTATGTGCTCTGGTCAGAGGCATAAAACTTACTGCAGATAAATCAACTTTATTCAGTTTATATATCAGTCACAGAGTAAGAGTGTCCGTGTCATATGATAGAAGCACCATGAATAAACAAGATCAATCTTTCTAGTGATGAAGCAATACAAAGGAGAGGCTGGAAACTCCCAAAGAGCTGCCAAATCAATATTTTCTTTGTTTACTTATTTCCTTGTTATGCATTATTATTTATTGTTTTCTTCTTCTTTTTACTGAAGATTTTGTTAACTGCTGAGTATGCATGCATAGATACACACACACACACACACACACACACACACACTACATGGGCATGTGTGTGTGTGTGTGTGTGTCTGTGTGTGTTGTGTGTTTGTCCTCACAATAGGCACTGATAACGCACTGTGTTAAAAATGTTGATCTGTGATGGGCTATTACCGTCATCAAGGGTTTATTGGCATGCTGCACACACTGTCAAGCACTTAGCAGCATTTTGCATGTTTCATGAAAAATCTTTCAACATTCTGCATGTAAAACATGTCACCATAACTAACAGCATTCAGTCAGCTTCACTATCAAACAATGATAAGTCCTTTTTAATTGCAACAAAAGACTCAGGTTTGATTACTGGTCAAGGCGATACAGGGGAGATAAGAACAGAATGGTAAGATCCTGTTCACCTTTTTCAGATGGGCACCATGGTTGTCTTATGGGGAGATATACAATTTCCACACTTATTTCTGTGGTATATAACACCACAAACAGGAAGCTGTATGCAACCCAGTATAGCAAGTAATTATATAACTTGCAGTCATAATGTAGAGATACTAAGCAAAACAAAAAGCCCTTTGTCCCACAATACACATCACAGATCTCAGTACCTGACTCTCTCCTCCAATGGGAAAGAATATGTTGTGGGTTCTGATATTCCTTAGGAAGAACTGGGTAGAATTGACTTTTAGGATGGAGGTTTGATACTCCTGTCAGGATAGGGACACATAACTATTAAAAAATAACTAAGCAGCATTCATTCTGAAAAAACAAAATCAACAGACATTACTGACTCAAAACACATATACACAGCACCCAACAAAACAGTTACACCTCTATAAAGCGATTCCTTAGAATTAAATGAAATTAA
This sequence comes from Protopterus annectens, assembly GCF_019279795.1. Classification (NCBI taxonomy): domain Eukaryota; kingdom Metazoa; phylum Chordata; order Ceratodontiformes; family Protopteridae; genus Protopterus; species Protopterus annectens. The sequence continues at coordinate 161,228,308 of NC_056750.1, read as the reverse complement.
ATGTATTAAAATTAAATAAACCATTAAATTAAATTATTCAACAGTAACACAAAATAAATGAATACAAATGAAATTAAACACAATTCCTGACTGAAGAAAATGTAGCTTATATGATGAAAAGACGAATCAAAATAACAAAAGCCAAGTTAAGTCCAAGAACTGTAATTTCTTTACTGAAGCATTGGAGGAAACCTCAATAAGCAATTTTCCTTTATAATTAACGTATTTCATGAGAGTGGGGCTTTATATATATAATGATTTTTCTTAAAGAAAACTACTGAAGTATCACAAAATCAAATGCATCCATTACATTTTAAAGGCATTTATAACCCTTAATGCTTGAAATGTCTTGTTGCATGACACTTTTAAAATGCACAGCATCCTTGAACTCTAGTGGATTGCAAGCATTAAGTAATACCTGGCAATCAAATGCGTTAACATCAAGATGATTGTGTTAGTATTCCCACCTTGACTATGTTGGATCACATGGTCCAGAATAGAAAGTTTTCCTGTTAACACAAACTTCTAAGTACTTAAACAGTGCACCGTTAACACTTGTTGTGTCTTTCAGCTTTTCCCGGTTAGGGGTCGCCACAGCAGAACTCCGGTCTGCTAATGATTGGCTGTAGATTTTTACGTACTGAGTTGCCAGCTCTGATGCACAACCTTCAACGAAGGTGCGCCCATTCACACATGTCGCCATGCAGAAGACGCTCTAACCGAGAATCAAACCAGACAGCGTCTTACTGTGAGGCAACAACTCTATCGCAGCACTACCACCACAGTCCATGGTTCCAAAATGAATACCAATGCTCATAAATCCTAGTTTTTCACAGTCTGCTAGAAGATTTAAGGTACCACTGCCAAAACTTCCAGTATAAACTAGATTTGATGTACATGAAAAGGGGAAGTTTATACATTCTGCCCATGACAATTGAATAAAAGAAAAAGCTATCAGCTATAAGGTGACAGCAAGTGAAAGACTGACACTTGAATGTGTTGTTTTATTTATTGTAGAGGTATCAATATATGTCTCAGGCAGAGGTACAACCACTTTGTTAAAAATTTACAGTTAGAAAAAAAACACATTTAGTCAACTCCAGCCAATGAGAAAATGGGACTGTCATTGACATGGACCCAAAAGTAAGTCTTCGCTAAATGTCATTAAAGTAACTAAAATATATAATTAAATCACATAACTAACAGAAAACAACCCTCACTACACTAATAAAATGTGTATTAATAAAAAAAAAATGTTTCTCTCCAAAGAGGACAGATTTTTTTTACTGAAATTGCACAGTTTCTAGGTGAGTGCAACATGCTGATCTCACCCTCAGTACTGCTGAGGCTTGCTTCACTATTCTACCCTAGCTTCAATCCCACCCACCCAATGCTTATCCACTTTTATAGGCATACTTAGTTCTCTGTAAATGTATTCTCAGAAAATCATACTTTCATCCCTCCCTCTTCCTCAGACCCCATCCTTCTTCATATTAATAGGCTTATCAGATCCTCCTAGCACTCTTTTCTCAGACAATCATATTTCCAGCTCAGCAATGTCCACTTTCATACCAAATAACCACACATAATCTCCTCCTGCCCCCTAATGAATCCTGTATTAATCCACTATATAAATACAAAATACACAATATGAATTTTGGTTTAACAAAACCACCCACCCGCTCTCCTACCTCTACTCGTATTCTCTCTTCGTTCTAAATTCCTTGTTCTATACTAATGATCTTTACTGATATTCTCTACTGGTACTAAACTCCTCTTCTCTACTGACACTCTATTTACACTCCTTCTTTGGCTTTCACTTTAAGAATTTATAACACCTTTCTCCTCACCTCAGTTCTTCCCTAAACCATAACAATGTTTCACTAACATCTCCTGCTTTCTTCTCCTTGCACCTTCCACTGTAACTGCATACCAAGCAACACTCAGAGAAAATGTTGGTCTACACTCCTCTGCAAACACAGCTTTGTTCCACACCTTTGCCCTTATACTTTGCTACAACTGCAGAAAAGCTTCCTCAACCTTTGCAACTATATTCTACATAATCTAGGAATAAAGCATGGGTATAAAACCAAATTTAATTTCCTTTATTTGGTCAGTACTGCACAACTATCCTTAACATGCAATATTCTTCCAAACCCTGCTCCTTGCTCACAATTTATCCTTTCTGCTAATCAGTTCAACAAGAATAACCTGCAAACTCAATCCACCCAAGGTATACTCTTACATCATGTATGGTGCCAAAGTCTGTGTAACAGTGTAATAAAATCCATGACCTACATGCCTGGCTGGCTCGCCACTCCCCTGATGTGTTAGTCTTAATGAAAACATGGCTTAACCCTATAATAAGAGGGGAAGAAATATTACCACCAGGCTAACATATTTTGAAACGGGATAGTCTGTATATAAGAGCAGATAGCATTACAATACCATATTTTAAATTCCCTCCTTATTCAGAAGGAGCCCCTTCTTCAGTAATGATGACAAAATCATCTCATTCCAGAAAATGAATGACTGCAAAACCATTTGCATAGTTACTGCGTATATCACACCAGGATATAACAACCCACAGATACATCCCACTGGGATATGACAATCCTGCAGATACACACCATCACACAGCCTACCTGACCTCGCAAAGCCTTTTCGACAACAATACCCTCGGGCATTATAGATAAGCTCACCAGCAGCTTAAACATAAACCCCTATGTCACTAGATGGATGGAAATTGGCTCACAGACAGAACCAGACATGGTTAGGTTAGAATTGCTCATGCCATGTCAGACTCCAAGTAATTGTCCCACAAGGCTCCCTCCTGTCCTGGGACCTCTCTCTCTTTCTATATATTTATTCAGAGGTACAGGGCATCAGAGGAGGACTGTGGCTGACCAGCTGCTTGCATGCAACTGCAACTCGCCGCTCCAGAATGGTGCCAGAGCCATGGCCTCAAGCTAAATGCCAAAGTGTATAGTCATCCTTTGGCAAAAAAAACAAAAATTACCACATGGGTGGTATGGGTAATCCATTATTAGAAGAAGAAGAAGGAGGGGGAGGGGACCCAAGTTGATAGCAATCAACCAACCACGTTGACAACCACAAAAAAAGTAGGTTAGAAAACATTTTATATGCCACACCACTAATCATGAAGGGATTCACATCTAGATCAGGGACGCCATCCCTCATCACTCATCATCATCCATATAATGGCCCATTGAGTCCTCATTGACTCTCTTCAAGAGGAATCTTGATGAGTGATGGGAGAGATCGAGGTTTTACCCTGGTATCACTTCTGTGTGTGTGTTACAGAGGCACACAGTATATACTTGAAAAAAGGGCATAGCAAAATAAATTTAAAATGGGGTGGCTTAAAATTCTATGAACCTATGAACACCACCAGGATATAGCAATCCCACTGGAGAATACCTACTATCCCGTTCAGTACCTGTATCAGTCAAGAGACCATTATTTTACATGACCTAAATACTGACTGGAAAATTAACGGTACATCTCCCACCACTACTGTTATTGATTTATACAACTTCACACAACATATCAGCTTTTCTAATAGACATGACAAATCCTGCAACAGTGCCTGCATTCTAGAGTGGATTCTCACATCTGATCCTAGATAAATGATCTCTTTTTGCACCTTAATCAAACAGTAAGCGACAACTTGCCTAGTACTAACCTATGAACCCTTATAATGAGGTTACCGCACACCAACAAAAATAAATAAATAAATACATCATCATTACAACATCAAATGCAGCTTATCTAAGTTTAATAAATATGCATTCATTATTACTCTAAGCCTTTGCATTTGGCAAAGATTAAAACATCTTCTGTATGTTGCAGTATCGCACCAGTGATTTGCTTCTTAGCATACTAAATGAAAAAGTACCTATCAGGCATAAAAGGATAAAGTATAACCCAGCCCCCTGGCTATCTAAACCTACAAAACAACTGATGAGACTAATAGACATAGCATGGAAAGTATGTCTTCATAAGAGAATTTCAGGGAATTATAAAATTAAACTATGGTAAAACTGATAAGAAATCTTGCTACTTCTCCCCCCAAGTTACCCCCTACAGTAACCCTAATAGCTATAGCAAAAACTGAAACTGCCACCAGATCATCCAGATAGCTGCAGCACACCTCTGGCCATTTTGCAATTAACCGTCTTTTTTTTTGTGTGTTACAAATGTACTTCACAATGAACCCAGACTGAATGAAAAGTATCTTTGGACCAACTTCTTTACCTGGTCGGCAAACAGGCAAACAAATAAATACAATAAAACATGAATAAATTTAGTAATGAAGGCCTAGCATTTATCTAACAGTTACACTTCCTAGTAATGTCACAAAGGATTAAAACAAAAGGAACTATTTAAAAAAGCATGCAACAGCAGCATGACAAAACAATGGCATGACAATGAAACTAAAAGTGAAAATCCAACTAGTATGACTGATTTTAAAGTTGGGTAAGAATGATCAGGCATAACCTGCGTAAGAATTAAACTACTTCTCCTTTGTTAAAGTGAAAAGTGAATGTACTTTCTGTTTCTCTAAAATAAATTTCTTTATACTCATTGCAGCGAATGCTCAGGGGGATTCAGTATAGCCTACACAATCATTTTGACAATGTGCATGGCTCTGAAAAGTTTTAGATTCAGTAAACTCCAACCCCGCACTCACTCACAAATACAGAAACTTTTGTGGCGTGCAAATTACAGCATAAATAGCTGAATTTTATGCTAATGAAGCAAACCAAAATGGTGGAGCAACTCAACAACCTCTAAAGCAACAGTGTAGACTCTGTGTTCATGTTGGCTGTGTATTTCAAAACTTTCCAACTATAGCTACAGAAAAGATTCTATACGGAAACAAGAGCAAGTCAAATGTCTTAACAGAACTGCCCTTAACATGTAACACCACACATATTATTACCTAATTACACATTGTGGATGCTAGAAAATCAGAGAAAATACCTTTCTAAGTGTCATGACATAAGTGCAGCTTTTCTCCCCCACTCCCAAATGATGAATATACTCGTAAGTAATGCAGGCTGCTAAAATGTTTAAATGTCATGAAACAAACTATTGTACTGTAATGTAAGCATATGCAGTATGCAGTTGATGGATTACTGCCCCATTTTATTAAAACGTGTATTCCTCTGTCACAACACTGGGATCCTGTGAAGTTTCCCTGCTACATGGATACTAACCATGTAGATTCCAGGATGTCAGCACTGTGAAGATGCAAATGAGGTAAAAACTTTTTAGAATTGTGGAATTTCAAAAAAGAGTAACTGTGTATGGATGTTCACTTCATGTAGGCACTTCCACGGTGTTCATGTTGAATGCATGGCAACAGTGAATGGTAACATTAGGGGAGGTTAGGTTACACTTGCAGAGGTGAACATGTAAGGCTGTGAATGGTGAAAGTTCATGTACACAGTGCACAATTCCCAAGTTCTTTGTCATCCTCATTATTTAATTGTTAAAATGTGTGGTCTCTGTCCAGTTAATTAATTTTTTACTTTGCCGATGTTTGCATAAGGCACTTAGTACAACCATGAGCAACAGAGGAATGAATGGCAGGTTTCTCTGAGTTGTTATGTAGCTGTGCCTGTGGCAGCACATGTATGTGTTAGGGCTGCAGTAAAGATGGTCCTGAGTTCAACTACAGGGTGTTCAACCTTTCCTTCACATTTTATGGTCCATGTTTGTGCGATATCACAAGAATGGAGAAAATATCAGTTTTGCCAATGCTTACTTTATTTATGAGAAGGTGCGCAAAGGTGTGTGGAGTTGCATGGAGGTGTGCATAGACTGCTAATGAGCAAGCTACAGGTGTTTATAATAGATGCTAGTTATAGTATAAGCAGGTGAATTGCATATTAATCAACCAGTCCAACATAGTGGAGCTATTCAACAATGCATAAAGTATCCACGTAGCCTTCATTCTGGTTTCTTTTCAATCCTTCAATACCATTGGAGTAGAGACAAGGGAATGTTAACTGACACAATGCTAGCAGAAGCTGCAGCTATTCTACATCTATATGTGCTGGAGACTGAAGCCAAATGCTACTGGTGCTGGTAACAAGAGGCCTAGGCCAAGAAGGAGATGAGTGTTCAAGCCCAGGGTAACTTATCAGATGCTACATTACCTGGAGATTTGAGACTGCTACAGGGTGGATAGGGGCACATTACAAGAACTCTGTGAGCTCTGCTACTCTCAACTCAGAGCCAGAGCAATTGAGGGCTACCCATCCCAGTGGAAACTAAAGTATGCATAACCTTTAGAATATTAGTTACTGGCAATTTTCAGAAATCAACTGAAGACATGATGGGTGTGTCACAGACATCAGCCTCCAGGATACTCCACCAATTTCTGGATGCTATGCTCATACATGCCAGTGAGCATATATTTTTCCAAAATAGTTCTGAAGAGAGGGCCAGCAATATATAACTGTTTTATCATGTAGCACACTACCCTGCAGTACTGGGTGCCATAGATTGCACTTTTGTACTTTAAGGCAACACCTGATGAGCAGGATAGAATCTACATTAACCACAAGGGATACCACTCCATCAACTGCCTAGTCATATGTAATACTCAGGGTATTATCTTAAATTTGTGTGCTGGCAACCCAGGAAGTAATCATAACTCCCATATCTGGCACACATTACAGCTGCACCAGATGTTTGTTAGGGGGGACATCCCACAGGCATGCTGGCTATGCCCTGGAACCATGGCTGATGACACGCATCAGAAGTGTACACACACACACACACACACACACACACACACACACACACACACACACACACACACACACACACACACACACACACATGGAAGAATGCAGTAATGAGGCACAGACCTAAATTACAAACATCATATGGTGTGTGTTTGGGCTTCTGAAAACACAGTTCCAGTGCCTAGATATATCCAGTGGAGCCCTGCAGTATAATCCACACACATGTATACAAATATTCACAGTATGTGCTATGGTCCACAATCTGATCATATGGAAATAGCTGCAGCAGGATCAGCAAGGGGAAGGGATACACATCCCCCACCAATGCCTAGGTCACCACAGCCACAGTCAGAGGAGGACTTAGAGGAGGAACCCCCAGCTGATATTTTTGTAGGCAGTCATAGGCATGCTCAGTATGCCCTTGCTTTGGCATAGACAATTCATAGCACATTCACTGATCACCTAGGGACATAATACTTTTCTCCTACTCATATGCATATAATAAAATTAATGTCAGGCAACTAACACAGCCTTTACACCCCCCCCCTTATGTATTGACTGCGTACTGCTTGCATCAGACAGAGTCATCCTTGAACTAAAAGTGTGTCAGCTGCTGCATTTGCAAGGAAAGTCCTGAACCCAGAGTGTATTATTTAATAATATTATGGCATATACTTGTATTTTGTAACTTAGTATAGTAAGCAAGTATATATTGGTGGATTTGTACAGAAAGTACCTTAACACGTGACACCAGACATTTAATTTACTTATATTTGTCCATGAGTAATTAGTAGGCCTCAGTCATGAAATATTCACACAGTCATACCTCTGAAGAATACTGATGTTCCCTGCATGGCCTCAGTTTAGCACCATACCTACTGGCAAACCATTAAAGACAGAAGTTATAAAGTGATGATACACATTGCAATTTCAGATTTCAGACTTGTTTGTGTCATAACAGTAACTGAGATCCCCCCCCCAAACAAGAGTGTACCCTTGTTCCTGCTATGCTACCCCCAAAAGAATAGTACATGCATGTTTGTGCCATCCAACCTGGACTTCATTTGTTGGCAGCTGCATATCATATTCCCAGTTAATATCCTCTCACATGTTAAGGCCAATGATATGCAATGGCTTACACACTATGTGTTAGATAACTGATGTATGATCAAGAAACACAGAAAGGTAAGACAGAGCTCTATATTTGCAAGCATAATTATGACAGGTTGTGTGGTCACTAACTGATCTATATCCAAATATAGTAAAGAGAATTAAATGTACAAATCACACCTGATGGCTTGATAGCAGTGTACATTCTGATGCAGTTGGCTGCGTGAAGAATGACTTCAGTTTGTTGATGCAAACCTGTTTGTGTGGCAAAGAAGACTAAGACAGCCCCGCTGTTTTCTGAAGCTGTATTGGTGTAAGTGTTAAAAGTCCTGACATATGTAGAAATTTGTGATGTGTGCTATCAATTTTTACTGTGCTTTTACAGATTTTGCATATGCATTCCTCAGTTTTAGTATCTTTTCCTCTTTGTTTTCTTTTTAATTCTACTTTTGTGCGATGTGCTTTGTCTGGAAAAACAGTTTGGCTTAGCTTATCTTGTTTGTGTGAAGTGCAACATTGCGGAAACAGGGAAACAACCGATTGCCTAGAAAGCAGACACCCAAAAATAGAAAATGGATACATTCAATTAATGCTTTTCACCATCATAAAAAGCCATCCTGGAATACAGATGGGACCAGGGTATAGTAGCAAACATCAGCAATGTGGTTCGCGTTTGCGCACTGCTTCTGTATGTGCAAACAGGCCTATCTCCCATGCGTGTGCACTTTGTTAATCGTCACACACATCCAATGCTCATTGCACTATGGAATTGTATATATGATATTTTATTATTAGTGCTTATTGTCCAGTTCCTTTGTATGGCATAAAACTACATGTGGAAACATTGTAAACTAAGGGCACAATATAACTATATGTCATATATTTACAATACATCCATTTGCCCCCCCCCCCAAACCACCCCAAGCAAGCACTGAAACCCTGGGCCTCATTACTTTTTCCACACATATATCAACCACAATACAAAGTGTTATATATAATGTTGTGTGCTCATTTATGAACAGGAACACTTGATGGTGTTCACAGTCTTGCTCTGCAAAACTCAAACAGCCAAGTATGCTCAGTAAGGGTGCTTGTGTTGTTTCACAGCTAGGTTTGCAAACAGCCTACTGCTATTAGGTTACTAGCCCCAAATGACACTATGAAACAATGTACCTATGCAGGCCTCCCAACCTCGTTTCCCATATGGCCTGTCAATGTCATCTACTATAGTTTTACCTACAATCCTGACAAAATCAGACTTGTGCAGTGGCACATACTATATATACTGTGTTCTGTAGTCTGTGCCCTTAGATAAGTAGGGGTTCTATTCTCACTGCTGTTATCGGGGTGTGCTTGTATTCAACAAAAAAGAATAGAAGTGTGTATTCCACGGTTATCACCCCAATGGCAATTGCCAGTTTTTGAGAGTTGCACAAGCCTAAACATCCATTTCATGCAGGCCTATAAACATTTGTCTCCCACATGGCCTGCTGATGTCATCTCTTATAAGCTCACCTACAGTCCTATCAAAATCAGACTTGTGCTCTGCCACATGCATAAAGGACTGTGTACATATATAGGTAAGGGGTTCTATTCTCACTGCAGCCAAGTGTGTGTGTTTGTGTGTGTGTGTGTGTGTGTGTGTGTGTGTGTGTGTGTGTGTGTGTGTGTGTGTGTGTGTGTATGTGTGTGAGACAGATGTTACTTGATATTACGGAGATCCTTTTACACCAGCATGTGGGACACTATTATCACCATATGCTCAGCAGACAATGCTGATGTACCACCACATGCTCAACAGACAATGCTGATGTAATCAGCTATATCAGTCAGATTATTGCATATACAACCATCTCACCAGGGCAGGATCAGACACTGGCCTGGAGCCCAGGCAGACATGACCTTATGTTCAAAGGAGATTACTAGGTACATGACTGGTGACAGCTATGTTTTGGGGTATATATGGTGTGGAGGGGGGTGTGAAGTTTGCCACATACTGTCTGGTAGCAGGTTGGCAATGTCCTCAGGGTCAGTATGAGTGGAACCATACACTATTACTTTGGTACAAAGCTGGCCCTTCACTTTTAGATTTTTCATACAGCTAAAGAATGCCTCCTGATTATCTGTAGATAAGGATGCTATGTTAGATTTCTGTGTGGCTTTAGAAGATGTTTCAGGATAGATAATTTCCTTGTTCTAGCTGTGGAGAGTGTCTTTCCTCTGCTGAATCAGATCCCTCATGTTCTTAGACATTTTTTTTCCACTTGTGGTACAGCCTATTTATGTTTGATGCCCACCAGGGTGGCTTGTTTACTGTGAAGAACTTATTTTGATCTGTTCACGTTCAGCTGACTCTATGCATTTGTATAGCTGTTTATACAGGTCATTTTTGTACACCTTTGTACAGCAGTGATTGTTGACAAAGGTAGCAGGGGCTTTGTAACTCTTTATGTCATTAGCTAGGAGCCTATAGTTTGCAAGTTTGTGTATTATTATGCGTATTCTATTCTGTTGGGTCTGCACTGTGTGCAGTAGTTCTGCACTTGGGAGGTCTACAATCCTTATTTAGGTTTCTAGTGAGTACATCCACATATGTGGGTTTAGGTATTGTGAGCTTATGTGCAAAAGGTGAATTGTGTGTGCTACCAACATGTTTGATATCTGGTTTGTTGTTATGTGAGAGAATTTAGTCCAAATTTATAGTACAGATACAGCTCTCACATGTTGAATTAGTTTATTTTAGCAGTAACTGGTTATCAGTATATGAGGCAATTGCTCTGTTGCCTTGGGATGCCCATGTAAATCAGGCCGCCTGGAGAAATGGTGGAAAACCTTTTGTCCAATATGGAAGGTATATACTGTAGTAACTAGTGGGGAGTGGGTTTGATGGACCAGGTTTTGGTGTAAGACTAACAAAATGTGTCTATTATTTGGAGGAGTAGGGTTACAAAAATGTGTCAATGTTTCACAATGCACAACTGAGTTGCACTCAGGGCAGCAATGCAAGCTCTGAGCAGCTACGCTAAACTGAGTGCAAACCCACCAAAACACATTGCTAGAGTACAAGTGTAGTTAAACTATTTTAAACAAGTAAACAAAGGAAAAGGCCAGCAGTGAGCCTTATTCCAGCAATTTTCAAGTCAGATGGATTTTTGGCTGGACAGTTCTGAGACAAGGGTGCAGGAAGAGCCTTCTTAATGTAAGAAGGCTGGTTTTAGTGCTCCAATGGTACCAAACAGACTAGATTCAACAAGCCTGAATCAAGCCTATGCTATAAAATGCAGAAGTACTAGAAATCCAAAATGCAGAAAAATCACAACAGAACAAACAGTTTAAATAAAGCAACAATTCAGTAGAATACTCCAAGAATGTAGACAACAAACCTTCCTAGTGTGAAATAAGTGGTCTGGAACCCAAATGTTTAAACCAGATCTAAGACAATCTCAGAATAACAGACATAATAAGCCTTCAACTGCAGTTCCCAGCTCAGAAGGGCAGAGTATAGCCTATCCTCCCACCACAGTGTAGACTACAAACCTTATTAATGTAAAACAACTGGCCTGAAGCCCAAGTGCTTAAACCAACATTAACAGGCTTAGAATACCAGTTACAATGTAATGCAATACCAAACAAATGATAGTGACATGTCTTTTAATCTACCCACATACATCAAGTCATGGTTAGTAGGCTCTGTGTTATCTTCATGAGAAAGCCCCTGTGGTCTATCCAGCTGCTGCGTGTGCCTGGTGAGGTCCATGTAAAAGAGAGCATTATACTGCATGACTGTTCTGATGTGTGTGACTACAGTGCTGACATACAATCCTTAAATCTGCATGTGATGGCATGTCTTATGATGTGCACCACATGTATATACTGGAAAACATCAAAGAGAAAGGTTATAAAGTAATGACACACACTGCAGTTCCTGACTTCACAAATCTTACAACAGAATACACTAGAAAATACTGTCATGATGATGCTGTATCATTTGTCAAGGCAAATATAACTGGCAGGTGCAATTATCAGTTCATTAACACAAATGCAGATATACTAGGTACTAAAGTAGCTATGCACCCTGTGCATCAGACACAAAACTTTTGTATCCCAGAAACTAAAAGATAGAAAACAGGGATATAGCACAGTTATCATCACTTGCCCAGGGTGTGGGGGGGCAGGAGGTCTAGGCTGATACAAAAGGTCAGTGAGTGTGTGTAAGGGAGAAAGGGAAGCAGGCAGGTTGTGTGTGTGTCTGTAGGGGTCCTCCATGTGAAAGTGGTGTGTGAGAGTCTGCATGAACACAGCCAAGCTCAGTGCTAGCTCTATGTCTTGGTATGTTGGACCGGTGTCAGCCATGCATGGTAGAGGTTGCAGTTCATTGTTGTCACCACAGACCATGAGAACTGGCTCTACCAGGAGTAACACTGGTATCTCCATGCCCAAAATCAGAGGGAGTGTCGCTACCTGAGCATGAATGATGTCTGCTGACATGCTGCCTTCACAGGAATGCCCAGGACCATGACCCCATGACGTGCCACATCTGGGTGTGGACAACACACTCATTGATGGACCAGCTGAATTACTGCCACTATAGGAGCATGATCAGGAATGGACACGTTGTGTATCAGCAGATGTTGTGGCTGACCTATGCCCATGAGGAGGCTGGTTCCCTCCCAGCAAATGTTCCATCACAGACAGTGCTCGTTCCATGACAGACACTCCTCAGTCCATCACAGACAGCCCTAATTCCAATCTGTGATTCATCCTATTTAAGGTAACGGAGACACAGAAGAGGCAGTCAAACATGTCAGATTGTGCCACATCCACAACCCTGATCATTTGTCTGGAGACCCTTTCTGAACATGCCTGTGCCTCCATGGTGGCCCTAAACATAGGTTGTATGACATGAGAAGAGACACCTGCAGCAGGTGGAGGATGTACAGCAGGCCTCCTCTGAGCCCCCCTATCAACCCTCCTGCATGGCACATTGCCAACACTTTGGCTATGGCCAGACTCAACAGGCACTGAAGCCACAGTAGCCACACTTCCTTGCTCAATGTTATTGTCCTCCACCTGCCCTATATCTGTGGTGTCAGTGGAATGGATAGTCATATGACTACTGGCTGTGTCTGGGGAAAAAGCACGGGGTGACTGGATGTCAACCTCTGTGTCAGATTCAACCTCTGCACCCACCCTCCCCAACTGTGCCTCAGTTTTGCTTCCATTATCATCAGTGTCTGATGAGACATTGACATCAGGTAGCACAAGTCCCACACTCCTACTGTCATGGTCTGTGATAAAAATGGAGAAACAGAGGCATACATTAATACTTGTATGACTATGGTGCAATATATGCTAAACAACTGACAGTTCTACCACTATTATAGACAGTACAGCAATGCACACAACAGACTGTTCTTTTCACAGTCATCACAGACTGGGAACTGAATGTGCAAACAAAGAAACAATCTCCAACCACAGTTCTAAATCCCTTCTATTCTGAATACGAAGATATCCAAGAAGACGAATAGAATAAGACAAACTCACTTTAATAAAACAAAGCTTTCGGGAATAACACTAAACAAGGGTTATTCCCAAAAGCTTTGTTTTATTAAAGTGAGTTTTTCTTATTCTATTAGTCTTCTTGGAACTGAATATGAAAACCCATGCCTCTAGATTGGCATGGATACGAGACACATGTGGTATGTATGCATCCCAAAAGTGGGGCTATTTTACCATTAAACTTACAGCAAATTTATTATTTAGTTATACAGTTGTTGAGCATTCATTCCTTAACTGTAATAGAGAAGTATCCGTGCATTACTGTGGAGGGCAAAACAATAGTTTATTATTACAAAGTAGTCATAGGTTGTGTCTTCAACATCCACACTTTGCAAATGTACAATGCTGTTAAGGTTTCATCAATATTGCAATGCAACATCAGAGTTGTAAACAGTGTGCCCACTGGCTTGCTGTAAACTGTAATCAATATATTTGGACCATGCATATGTGCAATGTATGCACACATCAAGGATTGCTTACTGCAGTCTGCAATATATTGTATATCTGTTAGGAGCTGGGTAGTCTTAACAGTAAACAAAGGTTTTTATAAGATGTTAATACTGTTAAAAGCAAAGGTAATAGAATAAAGTTAAATAGTTGTATCAATGCTTTGCATGCCACATAGGAAGTTACTAATATTCTTCCTTTCTTTCTCTTACTCCAACACTTTTCTACCTTTTTTTGTTTATTTTATTTTTTCCCATACCACAGCAGGGTAGGCCTATCCCTGGGATCCACCTACCCCCATTCCACTGGCTGCAACTCCACTGCCCAACACATCTGGTACAGAACCTGGTAGCACCCGCTGCACTACCCAACCTCTCAGGTAGTTTTGCTCTGGAGGATAGGCCTCTGGTTCCCTCTGGGAGCCGTGGCATAGGTGGTGAATTTATCACCCATGATGAGCTGCCAGGGATAGTGCGTAGGATTGTGAGCTGCACTGTTGGTGCATGCCTACCCTGGATGGAAATACTGCTGTCCATCATCGTATTAAATAACACAAGGAGAAACAGATGTCAGACACTGCAGCCATTGGCACAGTGAGGTGACAGTAATGATAGTCCACTGTGTGAGGACTCAGTTCTCACTGTCACCCAACTTGACATCCATGGATTCGCAATGTCCCAGCCCTCACTCCAACCATGGTGCTAACTCACCTCATATGTCCTTCACCATCTGTGTCTCTTATCTTGTTTGTATTGTCTGTCTGCAATTGCTACCTCACTTGCCCAGCTGACAGCACCCAGACCATTCCTACAGCCCTTCCCCAATATTCCTCTCTCTCTCGCAAAAAAAAAAAAAAAAAAGGCACATGTCCCATAAAAAAATCATCCCCTACATAGCTCTCCATTTCACACACGTGTCTTAATGACACACATGATTTGGTCCAATTCCCTAAATAACAGATTTTGTTGTTGTCACCCCTCTTTTTGCAGGTGACAGTCCAAATTCAACCAAATTCGTGCATATATGTTCATGTTATATTCTTGAAGAAACGGATAGCTATGGTTCTTTCCTACATCCTTCTTGCACATTCCTGCTTTGCTTTCACTTTGTTCTTGTCCCTGCTTGCTCACCATTTCACCACTTTCCTGTCTTCCCCATTTCTTTTCTTTAAAGAATTATTGCCCAATGGTGCACAGTCTCCACCAATTTGAAGCAAAGGTAAAAGGCAACAATATAAGCAGATATATTTAAAGTATTATAAATGTTTCTAAAATTATTACTCCCACCTGTATTCAAACTCAGTACCATCTGCCTCCAACAACAATGCATCAACACTTGCTGGGCAGAGTCATTTAGCTAGCAGATGTATTTAATACATTCAATAGTAAGTGACACAGTTTAGGAAACATTTCCCTTTGTACTTCCCTGTGCTTGCTCCCCATATTACTAATGTTGTATCTTTTTCATTAAATTTCTATGAAGCTGCATTGCACAATCCCCTGTAATGTTTCATAAAGCATTATTGCATGATACTTATTTAGTGTTGTACAGCAATAGTAAGTGATGTTGCTCAATGCTGCACAATAAGCAACACTACCAACATACTTTAATGAACTAACCATAGCCAAAATATTTGCCTCAGAGAGGAATTTATTGCATTAGGTGCATTAATTCCTGAAGCCAAATGTTCCATTAAATAGCAGGTGTATACAACAGCAATTAAGTCTACCATTTGCTATTCAGTCTCTAAAATACACCTGCTAATTAACCAAGTCTGTAGCATCACCTGTTAATGCAGTGATACATGTAAATTGTTGTTCAGATGATACTTGGTTTGAATCCAGGTGTATGTTAACAGTCATATAATTTTGCATGTACATCCAAATTCTGAAGTGTGATAGCTGGTATGGAGTGTCTAAAATATGTCTAGATGGTACTGGTTTCCAATCCAACTTTATAATATTTAGAACTGTTTTTCCCTAACTTTATATAAATACAGACTTAGGCATGCATAGTTTCTTTAAGAGTTGGAATATGCATGCTCAGTTTGATACAACACTATACATATGACATACTTCTTGCATCTGTACTAGACACACAGCATGGGATTGAACATTCAAGTCTCGCTCCTCAGCAGCTGTGGAAAAAAGAGAACAGAACACCATTATGAATACCAGTCTTGATTATATTCTGCCTTTAGCACTTACAATTACTGACTGAAATTATTTATGTATTATTTTATTTATTTTACATTTGTTTACCAGGAAAAGTCTGACTGGATATATGTCCATTTTCAGTGGAGGCCCCTGGAGAACAGCTCCAGAAAGCAGAGTATAAATACAATAGGAAAAAAGAAACATTTAGAGATAAGTATAATATGCAGTTTTCAGTAGGGTGACAAACATGGATAACACATAGTAGACAACATCCTGTCTATTGATACCAAAAGAAATTGATACTTAAACATCCGTGGGGCGTTTCTTGCTTGATAGTGTCCAATCCAAAGGTTGAGGCTATCCCACTTCCTCCTCCAGAGTTCATCAAAATGATGTCTGCATTGCTCACCTGCGTGGGGGAATATGTGCCATAGTGGTTAAGGTCCTGGCAACACTATGCCAGGCTTCGGGTTTATTTTATGAGCCTGAATAGTTCCACTGCAGCAACCTGGGCTCATGCTGCTTAACTAGGACTCCAACAAAAGTCTTGGACTTCTGGAGACCACAATGCTGCATCAGAAAGCGCACACCCTCTCCAGCAACTCCAGACATCCTTGCCATAGTTCAAGCTCAATGTCTAATGAGCGTTTCCTGCCAATTGCATTTTAGATGCTGCTGATTCCCACTTATTGCATGTCTCACCCTTATTGAGAGTGAGCGCATTTTGGTTTTGCAACATTTGAAAATGTTGTGTATCACTTACCATCATGCAAGCATGGTAGGTGAGGGTGCACACTGGCAGGCACCATGTCTGTGCAATAGTAAGCGATGCACAACAGTGGCAAACAATGCAATTCCTAGCTTATTAGGTATACAGGCACTTGTGTAAATGGGCTAGTCAAATGTACAATATATACGGTTCTCCTACAATTACAGGTAATACAGCATGAAAGTTGAGACATCAGTTGTGTATGTTGCACTTAATTGCTATAATCTACAATCTCACAAGAGTAGTACTAGAACCCCAGACCATCTTCACTCCACACCTAGACATAATGGCTGCTACCACTGGATTAGTGATATGATATCTCCTCTCTTTGTAGGGTTCTCACTGTTAAATGTAGCATACCATTGCTTACTGAGTTTGCACGATGCATAACATTATTAATTGAATGCATCCAGTTAAAATGTGTGGCTATCGGGATCCTGTCTACAACCTGGGTGATCCATTGCTCCAGTTTGTGTACAGCTGCTGTTTGCACAGACCAGGTGAGCACAGCCAGTTAAACATGTTATGCCAAGTGGCACATCATGCAAACCCTGGCAAAAAAAAAAAAAAGAAGAAGAAAAAGAAGAAAAGAAAAAAAAATTAAAACACAAAAGGCAAACTGTCCACAGTTTTGCAGCATGGCCAGATATTTGCATCATATATTTGGCCTGTTCATTGTAAAATGTGTGGTTTATTGTGAAATCTCTGAAGATTTCTTTCGGTATATAGTGACATACATTTCTGTTCCATACTTCATATCCTTCAGAAAATGGATGCTTGCTTTTTGTCCCCTCATTAATGTAGTGTTTGACCACATTACTGACACTAAAAGATTGTGCGGAATGATTCACACTCAGTATACATTTTTCATAGCCAGTAACACTGGGGTGAGCCGTAAAACCTTGCTTAGGTGCACTGCACGTCATTAATATTCATGGTGCGAGGTTAAGCAATACAACACGATAAGCAGACTCATGTACATGAATGCACTCCATGTAAGCTCTGTGAGGAACCTACAGAGAGTTTATTGAATCCTAGGCATTATCTTTAATGCATTTCTTGGCATAGTGTAATTTATCTATCTATCTATCTATCTATCTATCTATCTATCTATCTATCTATCTATCTATCTATCTATCTATCTATCTATCTATCTATCTATCTATCTATCTATCTATCTATCTATCTATCTATCTATCTATCTATCTATCTATCTATCTATCTATCTATCTATCTATCTGTATATGGGTACAGTTTGAAATAGTGAACACTCATATGAGCGACCGTTTTTTTTCTGATATAAATAAAAAAGCAGAAGCTCATATGTCTGAGCATTCTTGTAAATGGTGTTTAAGCCAGCAACCTTTTGTATGGGATTGTGTTGCAGCAGGTTAAGTGAATTTGCCCTTGTCGTGGTGTTGTGCAACCTTGGAGTTGGTATAACTAAGTAAATTTGGACTGTTATTTAAACTGTGGAATGGTAGGAATTAATTGGTTCTGATGAAGTCCTTTTTTGTTAGAGGGATGGAAGTGCTTAACCATATATTTTGGGTTCACTTTTTGCTATTAAATTTCACTTTTAGACTGGTCTTTATGTTTTAAGGAATTCAGTTTTTCAGCTTGAAGACAATATGTGAGCCATTTTCTTTTGTGCTGGCTAAGCAGTATCAGCATATAAGGGATAGAATAAACCTTTATTATATAATCAGTTTTAGGACTGATGGATAATGCACATTGACATAAATTAAATTCATCTGGTCCATGTAGAATTATATTATTTTTGTATTACATTTAGTTCACAAATCCATTCAGCTTCATTTATATCCAGTTTCAACCTGCATATTTATATATCTATCTCTGATGGGTGAAATGATTGCTAGGTACTACTAGAGCTGTATGGATCTGAAATAGATTAATTGCTTGTAGTTACAGCTCACCATTTCCAGAGTACAATGCTTGACTATATCGAAAACAATCTAATTCCCCTGATTTTCATTAAAAGATGGTGTCTCTTCCATCTAGAATGTCTACTTGATTAGGACATATATACATGGCATCCAAGCTTGCTTTTCACTGAAGTGACAAAATGATGATATATTGGGGGATTTACCCTTCCGTGATTCTACAACCTTGGAGCTGGTGTATTTATAAGTAGTAGGGATAAGGGAGCTACAACTCTCCCCACTGGATAATGCAATAGTGCATACCTCCTTCAAAAATGATTTTTTCTTACAACTTTTTTTATTCCTGAATGCTGTTCAGATGTGAGAACTTTTGCTGATTGCTAATAGCACTTGGGTGAGGCAATCACAAATGTGTTGAATAATTGTTAGGGAGCGATAGATAGATAGATAGATAGATAGATAGATAGATAGATAGATAGATAGATAGATAGATAGATAGATAGATAGATAGATAGATAGATAGATAGATAGATAGATGGATGATATATAGTTGCAGTCTATAAGATTGAACACTCTTTTTTTTGTTTTAAAGCCTGACATCTGCTTTGGCTGAAAGGTTTTAGTACACCAGGGTCTGAGAATTTGTCTTTTCCTTGCTATTGCCCAATTGAAAGTTGGTATGCACATACACACAAACATATATATATATATATATAGATATATATATCTATATATATATCTATATATATATATATATATATATATATATATATATATATATATATATATATATATATATATATAATGAGCAGGGGTGCATGGAGAGTGCAGGGGGGCTTGTCACTCTGCAAAAAGTTTTTAATGACATTTTTAGATTCACTCTAAAAATAACCCTCTTTTTCTATTCTCTCTTGGAGCATTCAGTGTTTGATGAGACAAAAAAAATATATAAATGCATGTGTGTGTGTGTGTGTGTGTGTGTGTGTGTGTGTGTGTGTGTGTGTGTGTGTGTGTGTGTGTACAGTGCCCCGCAGTGCGAAAACATGCAGGTATGAAAAAATAAGACAAAAAAAGAGTGGAAAAACAAATGTAATAGTATGTGACAGAAATGTATTATAGGACCCTGCTTGGAGTATCACAATGGGGGAATGGTGCTCTCGCTAAAGATGTAGGGCCTGGAATCATGTAGTTTCCAAGTTGTGTGCATGGAAACCTATGCAAATAAGTTGGGGCCGCTGAATAGCACAAATGGGTATTTGTGAATGCATATCCCTTCTGTGTAGGCACTGAACCATGTTGGTCTCCACAGAAGAGGTGGCTGACAACAAGGAGGGTGTGTCTGAGGAGATATAAGCTCACTGGAGCTCTGCTATGCCTGTTTGCGAGGCATGGTGCTGTACTGATCAGGAGGTGTGTCCACCTCTTCTAAGCTGTGTTTACCTTTGAGGCGCATGTTTATGCGGGTTTGCATATGTTTGCACAGCGCAGTGCTGAACTTGCCCTTGCAGGAGGGGTACATACAATTACTGCTGAGCTTTGTTTATGTTAATGGTGCTTGTTTGTGCATGTTTGTGTGGCATGCCGCAGTGTTGAGTGTAGCCAAAAAACAATAGTTATCAAGTACTGACTCACTCAAGCTAGGGCCATTAAATGTTTCAGTTATGAACTTGGCAGGTGAATGCATCATAGATAACCAATCACACAGCCTACACCTGTAGCAGAACCCAATAAATGAGGCATACACCCTACAAACCAATTTCTCCCCCAAACTCTACACCAGTGGAGTACAGACCTGGGAATTTTAACTAAAAGAATGCTAACACCTGTATGTGCTAGATGCTGAGGTCAATACTGCTGCTGCTGCTAGTGACAATAGGCCCAAACTGAGAAGGAGAAGAGTGTTCAGGCCCAGGGTAACCTCCCAGGAGCTACATGAACTGGTGATAGTAAAGCACTACAGGGTGGACAGGGGCATACTACAAGAACTCACTGAGCCTTGCTGCCCTCAAATCAAACCCAGAGCCAACAGAGGAGAACCCATCCCAGTGGAAACAAAAGTATGTGTAGCTCTTACGATACTAGCTTCTGGTACTTTCCAAATACCAACTGGGGACATGATGGGGGTCTCATAGACATCTGCATCCAGGGTACTCCACCAATTCCTGGATGCCATGCTACCACATGCCAATGAGCATATAACTTTTCCCCTCACCCCTGAGGTGAGGGCCAGCAATATGCAACACTTCTGCCATGTAGCACAGTACCTTGAGGTACTGGGTACCATAGACTGCACTCATGTACACATTAAGACACCACCTGGTGAGGAGGGTATAATCTATGTCAACCACAAGGGATACCACTCCAACTGCCAGGTCATGTGCAATGCCCAGGGCATTATCATGAATGTGTGTGCTGGCTGCACTGGCAGTTATCACAACTACCAGTATCTGGCATGCATTACAGCTGTACCAGATGTTTGCTAGGGGGACATGCCACGTACCCATTTGCTGGGTGATGCTGGCTATGCGCTAAAATTGTGGATGATGACACCCATCAGAAATGCAGAATACCCACTGAAGAATGCCATAATAAGCCACAAGCACAATCTAGGAACATAATAGAGTTTGTGTTTGGACTGCTGAAGTCATGGTTCTGGTGCCTCAATATATCTGGTGGAGCCCTGCAGTACTCTCTTTCCATATGTGCACAGATGTTCACAGTATGTGCCATGCTACACAATATGATCCTGTCACATGACTGGGATATTCACTACATTAGTCAAGGAAGATGGTAAACATTGCGGTCACAGGACAGTTGCACTACTGTCTATGCCAGCAGATCATGGGCTACCCATCCCCCATAGGGTTGCCACCTTCCTTCTTCACAAGCTAAAACCAAGCAAAGCCATCACCATCATCACCAGTAACCACCCCCTCCCCCCACCTCCTCTCCAACATAATTATTTTGTGATGTAGCATCACTCCAACTCCAACGGAACGTTCTTTTTTCTCTTTTTCGCTCCCTTTTTTATATTGCTTTTCTTGTAAAAAGTAAAGTAACAAGTAAAATTCGTCCTTTATGGTCTGTTTACAACTGAAATATACCTGCAGAATTTTGAAGAATTTCAGGCAGAAAGAATCAGTTGATTCCGGACTGCGGAGAAGCCCAAAAGGGATAGCAATCCCCACCCCCATCACATCAGTGTTCCCATACAACTGCTGTAACAGTATGTCAGTAATAATATATCAGCAGAGCACCCAACCGAAGGGCTGTGACATAGAACCTGGACACATGTTGGATGGCACATTTAACACAGGAATTATACTATATGCCTGTATGCTGGTGATTGTGTGATGAATGACACATCTCTGTCTGGAAGCCTGTGTGGCTTTGTAAGATAGTTATATTAATGCGGGTGATGTTGTTGATGGTTTGAATCTGGCTAAATCCACATCTTTTGAATGTGAGGTGGTCATATGGTAGCATTCTCACAGACTGTCATACCTCTCGATCTGTTACTGCAAGAAAGCAAGAAAGCTGGACAAAGTCAGAGAGAATGGGAGGACAAAGAGCCATAACTACAGGCAGACATTACACATGCTATGATTAACCTAGAATGTAGCTTGTATAACAGTGGGTTGCATCACAACAGAATATTTGCAGGATGCAAAGTCCATCACTCAAATGTGTATGTAGGTAGTACTATTCAGAGACTGCATTATACAAGACGTTACCAGATCACCACAAATGTAGGAGGAACAGACCAGATATATGTAACAAAATGCTGGACATTTTGCAAAAACATGTGCAGTGAGAGGTATAGAGATGGTCACCCTGTGTGTGGTGTTACAGTATGTACCCCAGTCACATATTACTTACAGCACACAGCTAGGAATGCTGTGAACAGGTTCAGGGAAGTGCTGTACTGTGGAAACAGGTGCAACTGCCAATGTCTGTAGCACACAAATCCCAGACTGGAGTAAAGGTAGCCCAGGCCTGGAGTCAGCTTGTAAGTACTGACAGTCCCACTGGGCAAACTCCTACACTTATCTAACTTGAGCGCAATCCTGTAGTCTCCCCATCACAAAGACCTGCTATGTGGACATAAGTCTGTACATACAGGCAGCTATGTATACATTCTGTCTGTCCCCATCCCCCACTCACATGAGTAGTGTATCTAGCAGTACGTACCCCAAGTACATATAATACTGATATAGGTATACAAATATATATACATATATGTAGAAATACGTATATTACAATGATACATAAACTCTCTACATATATCCATGTAACAGATGTAACACGTACATAATGCAGACACACAGTGACACTTATACAGACATCCCTGTTATATACATGCAAGGATATGCATGTGGGGATATATGAATTCCCCACTGACCCTACGGAAGCTGTGGTTATTTGCACTCCCACATCAATGCAGTTGCCCAGAGGAACCAAACCAAGGCCACAGCAGTACGTATTCCACTCACCCTCAGACCCCTATGCCTGTGGAATGTCACCCATGTAGACAGACACAGGTGAGCAGATGGTGAAATTTATAATGGTTCCAACACATGGTGTTTTCAAGGAAAACAGTCCCTGGCCACATGTTTTCCTACATAACTGCGACCAGCCACATATGGCCATACTGGTGACTGTACACACATGACAGGGATATGTACAGGTATCCTACTTCTTGCACAATATATACAATAACAGTACCAAGCAAGAGCACTCTGCAGGCCGCACATGCTATCCAACACAAGACAACTTTGTGCACTCAAGTACAGTGCCTGCAATCACATACACAACAGATGTGATCTGTGAATTGTGCCATAACTACTGTGAGCTGTAGTGTGTGAGTAGATAAATAGTAGTTCTAATCTCTCAACAGCCACCTCAGTGTGTGCATGTTTCTGTGAGCCACCTCAGTGTGTGCATGTTTCTGTGTGTGGAAATATATCTCCATGCAACACAACAGAGATGCCCTCATGGGCTATCCCTGTTCAATGGTTATGCATTTTTTGGTCCTGTATCTAGCTGCTGGCCCTGAATTGGATTCCTCTACACAGCCTGATGATGTCATCCACCTTAAAAGCACTCACAGATGACTTCATATCAGATAACCTCCATGGCTCATGTGATAAGTACTGTGAGCTAATAGTGTGTAACAGTAGATAAATATGGGTTCTAATCTCACAACAGCCAACCTCACGGGCAAGTGTGTGTGTGTGTGTGTGTGTGTGTGTGTGTGTGTGTGTGTGTGTGTGTGTGTGTGTGTGTGTGTGTGTGTGTGTGTGTGTGTGTAAATGTATCCCGCTGGACCACAACAGACGTACCCTCATTGGCTGTCTCCCTGTAATGGTTATGCACTTTTTAGCCCTGAGTTGGCCTCTTCTATACAGCCTGCTGATGTCATCCACCTTAAGAATACTGGCAGACACCCAAAGATCAGGAAAAATCAGTGGTGCATGCGATAAGTACTGTAAGCTATAGTGTGTAAAAGTAGATAGGTAGGGGTTTTAATCTCACAGCAACCAACACTGTGTGTGTGTGTGTGTGTGTGTGTGTGTGTGTGTGTGTGTGTGTGTGTGTGTGTGTGTGTGTGTGTGTGTGTGTGTGTGTGTGTGTGTGTGTGTGTGTGTGTGTGTGTGTGTGTAGAAATATATCCCCTCGCAGAACTAAGGACATGCCCCTGTGGGTTAGATCCATGCAATGGTTATGCATTTCATATCCCTGAATTGCCCTCTTCTACATAATCATAACTGATGTTTGCTACCTGTCTGACCCAGACAAAGGATATTTGAAGATGCGTCAACTCCCTCATTACACCTGTGCAATTAAGGCCAAACACATTAGTAGCAATAAGTACCTAGGTAGGGGTTCTACTCTCAGTGTTGTCAAGTAAGTGTGTGTGTATGTGAAGGGATCTATTTCAGTTTGCAGAAAATACATGTCCCAAGGGGGTCATCTGTCCAAGAACTGAATGGCAAAGACTAACATTTCAAAGGAATCATCTTGTGGAAATTCATTCCATCAAAACTAGTAGAAGATATGTAAATGCCCTCTTCTCCACAGCTGTACATCGATATTGGAGTTGACATATATAGTTGGGTGTGGATGTTGTAGGCATAGCCACCCTCATTGGCGTTATCGTTGTGGGTATCCCCCCGCTTAGTCTGCTGTATGTTAACAGGTTAAGTAGTCAATCACACTATGTGTGGTTCTACGCCACCCACACCCTTCAAAGTGGAGGGTTGTGCCTCCCACACCAGCATACCTATGTTTCCCATCTCCAGGACTGCACTACATTGGGGAAGAGGAAATATACCCTGCCAGTACCATTGTCAATGACATTAAACTAGCAGACTGATTATTTACTGATGTGATGTTTTGCCTATTTTGTCTTGGTGGAATTACATAGGCTAAAATGGGTTCACTGCAAAATTAAGGACATCCATGTGTACAGTATTCTCTGTGTATTGCATCAACACCAAAGCCTCTGTGCATGTGTGTTATTCACAAACATGTGGTGCGTGACACCCAGTGCACTTACCATTGTCCACTGTAGAAGGGATGCTGACATTAGCCACCATGCACTCACCTGTATACACCTATCAGCCATGTGGCACATGCAGTAACTGTTATACAGACCCAATGTTGGATACACTACAGTTGTGTTCTATTTATCCTGTATGGTTTTTAAGCTATTTTACTGCTTTGACTGGTTGGAGTAATAAACCTGTGTTTTTACCAATATTTTGGATCATTTCATGCCTGTGGATTTTTTTGAGGCAACAGCACAGAGTGGGTTGTTTGTTCCTTGTGGTGTTTTCTCCACTCTGGTCACTGGTGGTTTGGTTTCTTCTGTTATACAGACCCATTACTTGTGTTCAGTTCTACCCAGGATATGACACAATGTGTCACCACAGTGACATACCCCTTGTAGGAAACAACAGCAGACCAACATCCTGCTGACACATAGACACCTACAACACAAACTGAATACATTATGGAGACCACAATCAGTCAGTTTTAATAGCAGCTATAATGATTCATGGCTGGACAGCTACACATCCTGACATGTAAGCATTAAACTTTCCAGCTGAAAACATGTTATACAGCATTACATTGTTAAACCTTAGTACAGTCACCCTGTGCATCAGAACCATATTAGCCTGTCCCTGCATCGATGGTATGGATGACAGGGATGTGACACAGGTATCATCATATGCACAGTGTGTGTTGTGTGTTTGCCAGAGACCTAGGCTGAGTCATTTGGTTGGCATCGTGTGTGTGTGTTATGGGGTTTCATTATCAATTGGGCTGTGCAGATGTGGTGTGTGTAGATATGGAGGTGTTCTAGCTGTGTTGGTGATGTGTGCGTATGTGTGTATGCACACAGTTCTGCCACGTGTCTGCCCTATACAGGGGTTTGATGGACAGCTGCAGACCGTACATGGCAGGGTGTGCAGTTCATTGTGTCTGGCCACGGACATGAGAACTGTGCCTGCCAAGGGTTCCATGGGCACCACCAGGTATAAGCCCAGATATGACACTCTCCACTGAATGACAAATGTCCGCTGGATCCGTGTCCCTTTTGGGACTGGCCAGGACCATGTGCATGTAGCCTGTTGTGGTGTGGAGAGCACTCCCCCTGCAGTGCTGGTGCTGGTACTGCCACTAAATGAGCGGCTGGACTTGTTGCACACCCACGTAGACCTCCACCTGTTGGTGTTGCTGACCTAAGTCCAAGTGTCATTGCCTGTTGGGTGCCAGGATCCGCCACATAACCCATGCACTCAGGTCACTCCATAACAAGTACAAATATGACTCTGTCATTGTCCATGTTGGTGTGAACGACCTGAGACGTACCTCCCTGGACTACATGAAAAGAGACATGGAAGAGCTCTCCGATCTTGTAGCCCAGGCAGGTATGACCCTAGCCCTGAGTAGCATTCTGCCACCACCCAGAATGATGCCGCAGTAAAGGACAAAATGATTGACTTCAACAATTGGCTAAGCTTCTGGTGCCATTCTAAAGGGATTCAGTATCTGTCTGCTTGGGATGACATGGTTGACAGACCACAATGCTTTGCCAGAGATGGCCTGCACCTGTCAACCCTGGGATTCTAGATACTGGCTAAGGTTCTTGCCACCCCTATAGTGCCTTTTTTAGGCAAGGTTCAAATGACAAATTCACTACTGTAACAGGAAATGGCAAGCAAAAACTGAGGGTGGTGCTACTCAATGCTAGAAGTCTAAATCTCAAAAAGCACTCACTCGAGGCACTCATTAAAATGGAGAACATTGATATCTGTGCAGTGACTGAGACCTGGTTCAAGGCTCCAGAGAGCACCCCTGCACTACCAGGCTATAACTCATACCACACTTTTCGGCCATGTAACCTGGACGGAACACCAAAGGTGGAGGTGTGTCCATATTCATTAAGGATATCCGCTCCTCTAGTTGCTCAGCATAATGCAGCCGAGGTTATCCAAGTGCAACTAACTCTGAGCAAAACTGCAATCCAAATTGTAGTTTGCTACAGATCACCCACCATGCCCCAGGATTCCCACTCATCTTTTCTTGATGTACTGGAAAATATTAGGGTTCAACCAAACACCCTAATAATGGACGATTTCAACTACCCCACCATTAACTGGGAAAACTACTCATGTACCAACTACTTCACTCAACGCTTTCGGGAATTCATAAACTCCAATGCCCTGGATCAGCTTATCCACACCCCCACCAGGGGCAACAATATCCTAGATCTAGTCATTACCAACATGAGTGACTGGTGTTCCACACCTGAAGTCAACGCTTCATTGGTCCGATCTGACCATAAGCAAATTACCCTAGATATCCACATCCTGCCCTCACCCCCCATTAAGGAAACCATGGTAAAACATTTCCCCAAAGCCAACTTCATGCTTCTTAAGACAGAAGTGGTGAACTTCATGAAACCCATGCAGATGGACAATACAGTTACAACTACTGAATCCTACACAATTGCACTTTATAAGCACTTACATGAATGCGTGGCTTGTGCTATCCCAAACAGAACCAAGACGCCATCCTCCAAAAAAAGAAAGCCAATCTGGTGGTCCCCTGCCATAAACAAACTGTACAACAGAAGGAAGAAACTGTTGCAAAAGAAAATAAAATCCCATGAGTGGAGGAGCTCCCTGGTCAGCCTCAGTAAGAAGCTGCGATCCCTGATAAAATCCTCCAAAACTTGTTACGAAAACAAAATTGCCACTGATTCTAAAGACAACCACAAAGCATTCTATAGCTATGTCAAGAATATCAATGGCAACACTCAGATCTGCTCTGAGTTACAGCACAATGGCACTAAATATACAGACCCAACTGATATTGCCAACATCCTGGCAGATAGGTTCAGTGCTAACTTTACCCCCTCTCACCCCCTAAAGAGCCCATCTCTATACTGAAAGAATGCAAAGTTCCTGTAATCACGGCTGCACAGGTAAAAACCACACTCTCCAAAGCCAAGAACACAGCATCCATGGGACCAGACAACATCCCAGGCTGCATTCTACATGGACTACAGAATGAACTGGCACCCCACCTAAGTACAATGTTCAGTCATAGCCTCACCTCAGGCTTTGTGCCTGATGAATGGCGCAGAGCGATGGTTATCCCACTCCACAAGGGGGGAGCCACCACGGACCCTGGGAACTACCGCCCCATTAGCCTGATGAGCCTGGTTTGCAAGGCCATGGAATGTATCATCATGGAACTTATAAACAAAGACATTGGTACTCTCCAAACTCTGGACCCCACCCAGTTCAGGTTTGTAAAAGGCAGATCATGTCTCCTAAACCTGATAGACTTCTTTGAAGCAGTCACCAAAGCCATAGACAAGGGTAAGGTGGTTCACACAGCCTATCTTGATCTTGCTAAGGCTTTTGACACCATCCCTCACTCTGGAATTATAGATAAACTCACTAAACTAGGCATAAATCCCTATGTCACAAGATGGGTTGCCAATTGGCTCACTGACAGAACCCACACTGTGAAAGTAACAGACTCCAAATCCGACCTCAGACCAGTGACAAATGGAGTACCACAGGGTTCAGTCCTGGGTCCTCTCCTGTTTGGTATCCACTTCTCTGAAGTACAGGCTAACACAGAAGATCTTTGGCTAATGAAGTTCCCAGATGACTGCAAACTAGGAGCCAGAATCAAAACTCCTAACGATGTGGACATCCTACAAAAGGGCCTCACTGAGACAGATGCCTGGTGTCAAAGCCATGGCCTCAAGCTCAATGCCAAAAAGTGCATTGTCATCCCCTTTGGTAAAAACTCTGTACCCATGAACTACAACATAGGCGGTAGTATACTTAACACCGAAAGTGTGATGAGACCTTGGGACACAGGTGGACAGTAGTCTCTCCTTTGATAATCACATCACCACAGTAGTCAGGAAATCCTTCTACATGGCACACCTCATCACAAAAGGTTTCTCATCCAGAAAAAAAGAGGTCATTGTTCCCCTCTACTCATCACTCATTAGACCCATTATAGAGTGCAACGCCCCTTTTGGTATGTACCTCACAAGACATCTACAACAACTGGAAAGGCTGTAGAAATACCTCACAAAGAGGATTACTGGCCTCAAACAGATGCCCTACCAGGCCGTCTCAAAAAACTCCAGCTTTACTCCATCACATATCACCTACTCAGAGGTGATCTCTGCCTAACATACAAAGCTATGTCAAACCCAGAGCTGTTGGACATGCTCCACTTAAAGAAATCCCAATCCCTCCGAGCTACACGCTCTAGGGACCTAAACCTTGTCACCACAATAAACAGAACATGCCGGAGGGATAGATTCCTGTCCCAGAGACTTCCCTACTCTGGAATAAACTACCTATCTATATCAAACAAAGCTCCTCATTAACACTCTTCAAGAAAAATCTTGATGATTGGATGGGAAATAGGAAATTCACTCTGAGGATCACCTTTGTGGCTCTGCTCGACAGTGGCACAGGAAAATAATTGTCTTGGGTGGCAAAAGCCAGGGTACCTTTTTGGCTGGGCTTGTATAGGCCCCAGGGCCAATAGCCTAGTACCTACCTATGAACCTATGAACCCTACTCCCACCATATGCTCTAACACAGAAATGGCATGGTCGAGGATTCTCGCCATCTCACCCAACCATCTATCTAGGACCTTTGCAAAATAACTATGGGCACCTGAAAAGATCACAGATGTTGTCAAGTACAGCAGAATGGGTAGCCCTCTGGAGCCTCGGACTCTGTCTGGAATAACATTCTATACATGCCTGTGCCTCCATGATGGCCCGAAACATGAGTCTGGTGACACCTGCTGTGGCACATTTATGCCACGGGCATGATGGCCAGCAGCCCTCCAATGATCACCCCTGTACATCTGCCTGTGTGGTACCTCACTGGTCATCCAGCTATGGCTGCTGTGTACAGACACACTTGCCATAGTTACCACACTGTCCTGTCCCATGCCACCACCCGCCAACTGTCCCTCATCTATGACCACTGGTGATGGGGTATGTATAGGCATTGTGACTGTGTGCAGGGATGTGGTGAATAAAAGTGGGATGTCAACCAATGCTACAGCTTCAACCCATGACAACCCTGCTTGTGCCTCACCATACCTATCATCATTATCAGAGTCTGTATGGACACTAACATCAGTTTGCCTGCAGGAAGGAGCCTGACCCACCTCGCCACCTGTGATGGGAAAGCAAAAAATGTAATTTAAGTCTTGTATGTTATTGCTTACCTCTACACATACTCAGACACACACACACACACACACACACACACACACACACACACACACACACACACACACACACACACACACACACACACACACACACACACTTACAGGTGAGGTGGCACAAAGATATTACACAGACCTCTCATTACCCAAAAGTCAACATGCATGACATATGGCACTCAACAGCATGCACTGCAGCTATTCTCAATCCTTGTTACCAACATTATACATCTCTGTGATGCATGAGTTGTGTGGATGCCCCTTCCCATGGAACACACTGCACCCATGTACACAGTATTGCTGTGCCCCTGTTCAGCACCCTGGCATGTACTGTGCACTATACCTCATGAGTGTACACACCATTGCTGAATGTGTATATGTGTGGCAGTTATGTTTACTCTGCTGCTCACAGCCTGTATGTGTTAAAATACAGCCCAGACCGCAGAATCCTTTATAAACGCATTCTATAAACACCTTCAGGAATGCATGGATTATGCAATCTCAAATAAAACCAAGACCCAATCCTCCAAAGTTAGGCGTCCTGTCTGGTGGACCCCAGCCATAAACAAACTATACAATAGAAGGAGGAAGCTACTACATGATAGAGCAAAATCCCAAAAAGGGAAGGCATCTCTGATCAGTATTAGCAAAAAACTACGGGCACTCATAAAATCGTCTAAGGCCAGCTTCGAGAGAAAAATTGCACAGGACACTAAGGATAATCACAATGTTTTTCTTTAGTTATCTTAGGAACCTGGGTGGGAATTCCCAGATATGCACAGAATTAGTCCAAAATGACAAAAAATACACCGAACCCACAGACATTGCCAACATCCTAGCTGACATGTTCAGTGCAAACTTCTTCCCCCCTTCCCCACCAAAAGGGCAATTATCTATCCCGGCAGAGTGCTGCCCCCCTGACATCTCAGATGCTCAGGTAAGAGCCGCCCTCTCCAAAGCAGAAAACACAGCATCAATGGGACCAGATGGTGTCCCGGCTGCATTACATGAACTCCAAGAAGAACTAAACCCAAACATAAAACTACTGTTCAATCTCAGCCTTACTACAGGATATGTACCCAAAGAGTGGCTTACAGCAACAGTGGTGTCTCTCCACAAAGGTGGTGCCTCAATGGATCCTGGAAACTATCACCCCATAAGCTTGACTAGCTTGGTCTGCAAAGCTATGGAAAGGATCATCATGGACCTCATAAATAAAGATATTGGGGACCTACAGACACTGGATCCTACCCAGTTCGGCTTTGTTAAGGGCAGATCCTGCCTCTTAAACCTGGTCAATTTCTTTGAAACAGTCACCAAGGCCATTGACAAGGGGAAGGTGGTCCACACAGCCTACCTGGACCTTGCAAAAGCCTTCAATACAATACCCCACTCGGGCATTATAGATAAGCTCACCAGCTTAAATATAAACCCCTATGTCACTAGATGGGTTTCAAACTGGCTCAAGAACAGAGCCCACATGGTTAGAATTGCTGGAGCCATGTCAGACTCCAAACCAGTTACAAGTGGCGTCCCACAAGGCTCAGTCCTGGGACCTCTCTTGTTCGGTATATATTTCTCGGAGGTACAGGCTAACACATAAGGACTGTGGCTGACCAAGTTCACAGATGACTGCAAACTGGGTGCCATAATCGACTCTCCAGCCAACACAAGCAGCCTACAAAAGGGCCTCATAGAAACAGACAACTGGTGCCAGAACCATGGCCTCAAGCTAAACGCCAAAAAGTGTATAGTCATCCCCTCTGGCAAAAACAAAGTGCCCACAAATTACCACATAGGTGGTAATCCATTAAGTACGGAAGAAGTAATTAGGGACCTGAGGACCCAAGTTGATAGCAATCTCTCATTTGACAACCACATGTCCAAAGTGGTTAGAAAAACATTTTATATAGCCCACCTAATCATGAAGGGATTCACATCTAGCTCAGGGGAGGTCATCGTGCCTCTTTACTCATCCCTCATCAGGCACATAATTGAGTACAATGCCCCTTTTGGGATGTACCTTACCAGACACCTGCAGCAACTGGAAAGACCCCAAAAGTACCTCACCAAGAGGATCAAAGGGCTCAAACAGATGCCGTATGCTGCCCAGTTAAAGAAACTCCAGCTCTACTCAGTGGCATACCGCCTGCTCAGAGGCGATCTGTGCCTGACGTATAAAGCCATGTCCAACCCGGAATTAATGGACATGCTGCACCTCAGAAAATCCAAATCCCATCGAGCTACGCGCTCAAGAGACTTGAACCTCAGCACTGAAATAAATAGGACATGCTGGAGGGACAGATTCATAACCCAGAGGCTCCCTTCACTCTGGAATAAAATCCCAGTCCAGGTTAGGCAGAGTGCCTCATTGACTCTCTTCAAGAGGAATCTTGATGAGTGGATGGGAGATAGTAGGTTTACCCCTGGTGTCACTTCTGTGTCACTGTTAGGCAGAGGCACAGTATACTAACCTCGAAAAAGGGCATAGCAAAATTCATTTAAAATGGGTGGCGAAAGCCAAACACACTCTGGCTAGGCTTATAAATGCCCTAGGGCAGATAGCCTAGTATGAACCTATGAACCTATGACATATACCTGGGATGATATGATGACAGATGTCAATAGTAAATGCCTGACGTCTGATTTGGAGATCTTATCATCAGCAGTGCATGTATGAGCAATAAAATCCAATTACACTGAAAACCTTCAAAGCTTACTGTGGCTATGAGGAGTGTACACACACTTATTGACATGCCATCCTCTTCCCTGATGTACAATGGGGCCACAATACTGCATATGTTAACATTACTTATACATGATATGTGACATATGACCTGTGCAATCAAATGCAATATCAAACAAATACGTTAGTTGTGCAGATGCTGATTGAGATGCATACAATATGTGGGTGGCATAAATGTGCACACCCTTATCATGATGGTTTGTTGCAGCACCTGGTAAGTGAACTACAGTAGTCACTATTCCTGGAAGGGGTATACTAGCATGGCTCATCTTCACTTGCCATTATTTGGTCACTCCACCCTACAAATGTCCCCCAGCTCTGCCGGATTGCAAGGTCTGCTCTTGTGCATAGCTCTTGGAGGTCACACAGTGCCTTCACTATTGCTGTGGAGTCAGGGTTATGTCTGGCACAATTCATGACCTTGACTGTGTTCAGATACAGCCATTCTTAGTGAGCTTTGGCTGTATGCTTCAGTTCACTGTTGTGTTTCAGGATGACACCCCTCCCCTTCCTCAGCCTTTTTGCTGATGCTTGACACATATGGGGCACACATGAGTGTCATTTTGCAGTGTTCCAAATCCAGAGCACCATTTCTACCAGCCTAGTTCCTGCTAATGAACAGCAAGCCGAAAAGTGTGCACTGGCACCAGCAAGGTACAGATGGGGAAGGTGGGCCTGAGGTGGAGTGAGGTGTTGGTGGTGCACTACATGTATCTTTATTAATACTGTCTGTAGGTTTCAACCTTGGTCTTGGTACACCATTACACATTGTAACACATGCCTTTGGGAGACTTGATGTTATGCATATGCTACCTGTAGAGAGCCCTGGATGATATTTCCTGTAGAACAACTCTTCCATCTGATTACCTTAACACATAGGCCACACGTATGCAGATGCCAGGTGATTGTCGATGCAAGTACTGCACTGGCAGTACTTGATAGACATTCCTGCAAGTCCCTCAGTGTTGCTGCATGTTTTTGGGCAGCCTCCATAATCAGTTTTCAATATGTGCTGTCATCTGTCTTGGACTGGCATCTGTTTATTTTCTACATTAATGTTGTCCCATACTTCATAGTCACATACATAACTGCACTGTTTGCCATGGTATATGCAATGGTCAAGTAAGGCGGCTACGTCTCGCACTCCTGAGTGCTACCTTTTGGATATGGGATCCATTCAATGGTTTGTAAGATGTGTGCAAGCCATGGCTGCCTCTGCTGCAGGTGAGTGGGCAAATGTCATGGACATACTTCTTGGACAGCAGACCATTACTTGGTGTGACATTGAGGCCCTGTACTTGATGGAAGGTGCGTAGTCAAGAACAGTGAATGATGTCAATTCCTCAAAAGCTGTTTCCACAATATTTTATTTGGAGTGTGTGCACACATATGCTTCCAGTGTTTGTTAGGGTATGCATTCCACATATTTGTTGTCCTAACATAGGATTCCATATTACACATTCATTGCTCATTTTAGGATCACATTACAGGTTATAAAAGGTGTGGAATGTGGTATTGTGATTTGCCGTTGTGTAGATCTGTAACAGTTGCGATTGTAATAGTGGTATATACACTGTTGTAGCCACTGTATAAGGGTAATGTTTCAGACATGTCCCTTCTGTAGGCCATTTGTCCCACCATTATGTTCATCTCTGTACACGCATCTTGCACTAACAGGTTGTTAGGTATACTGCAGGATTCTTACATACCCTTTAGATATGCCACCATGGTGACCACTGTGATAAATTGCAGTTAACAGTAACAATAAGTGAACATGTACAGTATGCATTATGGGTAGGTGTGTTAAATGTGTGCATGGCAAATACCATGTCCATAACATGGCCGGTGTATAGGCAAACCTGAACAAAAGAACTCCATACTCACCAGCTACAGGCTGC
The DNA here is from genome assembly GCF_019279795.1 of Protopterus annectens. Lineage (NCBI taxonomy): Eukaryota > Metazoa > Chordata > Ceratodontiformes > Protopteridae > Protopterus > Protopterus annectens. The sequence continues at coordinate 161,193,144 of NC_056750.1, read as the reverse complement.
AGCCCCAGAGGTATACCAGAGGGACCTACATAGTTGTGTGAGAGATGTAATGTCAGTAGCCACAGCTGTGGCATTGGTACAGGGTGGGAGCAGCATTTCAGTACATCAACAGTACAAACCCACAATACTAGAGATTATGCATATCTATTTATTACTACACTGCAGCAACAGACTATGTTATCTGACATATGCATGAAGATACTTTACAGATGAAGAAGGATAGGCAACTGTGGTCTACTAATGTTCCCTGGGGCCTTACCTGCATGCTCTTCATCCATTGTGTAGGTAGCACCAACCTCCATAATGCCAGCATCAGGTTCTTGGCTTGGCTGGTGTTCGGGTGCTCCAAGGCTGGCAAGAAACTCCTCAGCATTTGTCAGTGGGGGATGGATGGCATGATCCCCACCTGTGGCTAGCTGGGTGCTCCTAACTGCAGCAACACACTGATGGGTATGGTGGAGGAGATCTGTGCAACAATGTCGCACCTGCTCATAACTGTGGTTATGCAGGCTGACATTGTTTACCCTGTGGATGAGCTCGTCCCACAGGGCAGTTCTCTCCTGCAGATCATGAGCCGTATGCCCAAAGAGGGTTCTGTGGTGATACATAAGGTATTTTATTATTATGTCATTCTCCTGAAGAGTATAAGCAGGGAGACTCTCCCAGTACATGGTACCTGAAAGACATAAACAGAAAAAAAAAGGTCTGAAGACCTCATACTGCAAGGATATACTAGTTTATATGTATATATATATATATATATATATATATATATATATATATATATATATATATATATATATATATATATATATATATATATATATACACACACACACACACACACACATACATATATATATACATACATATATATATATATATATATATATATATATATATATATATATATATGTTACCTTCATTTCATTAACAGCTCATTTCACTGACAACCAAATCAGCAAAACCAATTCACTGAAAGTTCATTTCACTGGAAACTTATTTCACTGGCAACTCATTTCACCGAAACTCATTTTGTTGACTGTTATATATGGCCTGTTCCCCACTATAGTGTGATCCTGGAGATAGAATTATATAGTAAGGGGGGTATGGGGGGCAAAGCCCCCCACATATTATAAACATTTTAAACTATACAGATGGATACTTACAAGTACATTGAATAACTATTTTGCAGAAAACAATATGCAACTAAAGTATGTGGGGGGCTTTGCCAACTACACACCCCAATGTGGAGGGCTGTGCCCCCCACACCCCCCTTACTTAATGTATTGTTTGAAATTGAGTTTTATTTTATTTTTTTTGTTGGAACAGCGATTTTTTTTCCCTTGGAAAAAAATCGCTGTTCTGACACTTCAACATTGTAAGCTTTCGCTTACATAGGGTTGATCAATCACCGGTTGCTTTTTTAAGCGTTCGGTGATTTACTATAGACCCTATATATACACATGTTTTATATATATATATATATATATATATATATATATATATATATATATATATAGGTCCCCTTTAGTTTGCCGACATCCCAGAATGCTGACAACCATATGGCCGACACCATATGATTGACATTCGGAATGCCGACAATGCGGAACCAGCATCTCACTATAGTGCGGAATGGAAAGATTTCCATTTCTGCACTGTAGTGGGATCTAGGAGTTGGTATATTAAAGTTATGGGGGGGGGGCAGAGCCATTTAAAGGAAATTTTATTTTCCTTTCTTGTGGACTTCTTACAATGTTGGCATTCTGAATATCGATCATATGGTGTTGGCCATATGGTTGTCGGCATTCTGGAATGTCTGCATTGTGTAGGGGATCCATATATATATATATATATATATATATATATATATATATATATATATATATATATATATGCTTATAACATGTAGTGGAGTCATACCTCAGCACCAATGGTGACAACCTCTTAGTGCAAGGGGATGTAATGTAAGTATTGCAGATATAAATGTAGAAGTTTGCTACAGTAACAGGGGTTGTGTTAACAGACATGTTGTGTTGGAAGTCACTTTTGATACTGACATGTACACCATTATTTACTGACAGACATCATAAGATCATCATAGTGAAGTACCACACAAATCACAGTAATGATCCTGTGGAATACAGCAGAGATATGATCAATACACGTGGACAGTCTGACACAATCTGGTCAGTCCAGAGGTATACACAGAACTCCTTATTGCAAGACATGTGGACCAAGGCTGAGAAAGTGGATGTTTACCGCCATGTAAATGGGGATATCACAAAAATACTGCAATAGATAAGCTCACACAGTTGATGTATTCACACACTCCTGTCTGTCCTAACACATATTAACTGGAGGAGCAGAGGTCCCAAGCCCACATACTTCCCACTAGTTAGTGACATACATCTTCACGGCATCCTACTGCTTTGTCAGAAATACACAACACTTATGGTGGCCAGGCAACATTACATCTGACAAATATCTGGACATAACATCACACTAGGTAAATACATTGACCTGCTAGACATGTCACAAAGCACTGTCCTAACTACAGGCAGACTGCCACAGCACTGACCCAAGTTTCCTATGGGGGAATACACATGTACTTGCAAATACAGCAGGCACTACAGGCATGTAACTGCATGGAGTAACAGATACCAGTGTGAAAGTGCATGCCCACAACCGCTCTGAACACAGTCACAGTCTCATTATGGTAAGCCTAATTAATAGTACAGTATATGGACTGTGTGACCAAAACCATTCTCATATGTGCCACTCACACACCAACCCTACATATACTGGGCCAATACACAGTGTAGTCTGATGCCTGACTGTGTTATGGGACATATGTCAGTCCGGCCCTACAAACATGTACGCCGATAGAGTACCATAAACTGGAACAGCATGTGTCAGATAGAACAGGACCAAGAACAATGACATCTACCACAGTCTGTACACAGGCCAAGTAACATATTCACAATACACACTCTGTCAACAATCACCATAAGTACACAGACCTCACTATTGTACAGACTACAACATAATGTCCAGGTTTTGTCTTCAAATATAAGGCCTACTATACATAACATGTCTAGTGGTCTGATATCTCACTGGCTTGTTATCAGGTATGATGTCAATAAATAATGATGTACATAGGCAGCTCTTACTGCATGACATATGGACAAAGGGTGACAGACTTGGGGGACGAAGGCACAAACACAGGTCCAATATTGACATATTGCTGTGATAAACTGAGAAATTTCTTGGTGTAACAGGGGTTTTTTTGTGACATATCTCTTTTGAGGGATATGAAGTCAGTAACTCACATGGATGTCATCATGTACTAACTGCAATCATCAGAGTATGCTACTGCATTTCTAAAGTTAGGAAATGTGTGAGTAACACACCACATGTAAGATACCAAACTCTGCCCAGTCTGCAGATAGCCATACAGGTGAGAGTTTCCTCAACCACATAACACTGTCATGCCAAACTTTAAATCATATAGAACAGCCATATCCACACAAACCCTGTTAAACCAACATTACTTCAAATGTAGAACAGCAATACTTACTTCCATTTCTGGAACATCCCCCTCCTGTTTGTTGGCCTGTCTCCACAGTGTATGTTGTAGGAGGTATTTCCAACTACCCTCTCTGATGCTGTTTATCAAACACCCACATGAAATCCTGCTCACTGTGAAGAAAAAGGGCCAACACACACATGAAGTGCTTAGTTATAGGAGTATGTTTCCATGCAATTGGCTATAGGAATGATACCCCAGCTTTTCCACATGCAATTAGCAAGTGGGGGACTGTAATTAATGTACAGGCCATCCGCTGATCATGAGCATTACTTACAAAACTCAAGCTGCTGCCTATGCAAAACAGATGTACTTTTCAACATCCACCAAAGGGGGGGGGGACTGAGACAAAGTAAGAAAGGAAGGGAGTAGGAGAGTAAGAGCCAAGCATTTTTGTGAATAATCCATGGGTGGAGAGTGGTATCTGGGTATTATAAAGGTAGCCTACATTGTTTACTAATCCATACTGTCACATAGTAATTGCACATGGCTGTACACATTTATGGCAGAGGATTGTCTTACAACAATCTCTACAGTGTTTGAAAACTGTTGGCCTTGTAATGTGGACAGTGGGATGTAGCAAAACCCACACTGCAATGGATTCTATCATTATACAGTCACCCCAACTGGATACTGATAACACATGCACTTATCAGGACTGAGTTTCAAACCCCTACCTGACTAAGTATTGCTCTTAGAGTGTTACGCAGTTATTGCACATGCCATGGAGTTTATATGCTGGAGAGCTGTCCAAAGGTATCTTTGAAGGTGAGTGACATCAGCAACAGTGCTAAAGGAGGGGTAAGGGAAGTGTAGTAAGTATGAATGGCCACCAAAGTAGGTGTCAACAAAGAGACACACTCATGCTCACAGGGAAACACTCACATTCACAGTTGGCAAGATGAGGATGACTAGAACAACTACCTAACTAGTTTGCTACACTAAAGTATTACACAGTTATCACAGCACCAGCTTATATGGGTGATACATCGCCAAAGGGTTATTTCAAGATGAATGACATCAGCAGGCATGCTAAAGTAGGGCAATGGGAAGTGTAGTGAGTGTGAATGGCTTCAAAATCACTAATCTCCACACACACACACACACACGCACACACACACACACACACACACACACACACACACACACACACACACACACACACACACACACACACACACACACACACTTGCCAGTACTGAGATGCATAGATTCATTGCTTCACAGGTGTAATATAGGTGAATGGGCCTGAAGGCTGTACAAGGCTAACCAAATGGAACACCTTGGCTTCAGGCCACATGACAATAGTCTCCAGTGTGGCTCAGGGGTGCAGTCCCTGGAGTGGTCCCCAGGGGTGGGTATTGTAGTCACCATCCACTCATCTGGGTTACTATTGTGGGTGGCCAGTGATGTGCACTCCTTCCCATGTATGTGATCTATATTCCATAACATGGACAGTGTCTGGGTTCTGCACATGTCCCACATGCATGTTCTTTTATGTGTGGAAGTGTACTTGAGGTCTCTGGGGCATGTTGTGTGGACAGATTATTATCTTCTGATGTAGCATTCCTGACCTCATTTGGTGAGACCTGGCTATGGAACTGAGGTCATGCTTGCACCTACATTGACAGCATGATACAGGTATTCAGTGGAATCAGTGGCATCTGTCCATACAGGGCATTTGTATAAGGCATGGTATTTCCTATGTGGGTTACATTTGCAGACTCTACAGTTGCTGCAGGCATCCAGTGGAGAACATAGCAAAAGGGCCACTGTAACCATTTATTTGCCAACTGCAGGAATGGAAAAGGGTGCCATGTCCTTTTACTTGCTGGGTAACACACACTCAGTCAGGAGATGTAACACATCACAGTACTTTCTGATGTCAGTGGGACTGTTGTGTTCAACAGGGATGTAGTCCACTGCAATCACACCATGGTTACTATCTGTGAGGCAATACGCAGGGAACTACCAATATAGTGGTTGTTGCCTAGCCAAGTGTGTTTGTGCATGAGACATGGGTGGAGAGTGTTCTCTGAGTAATAGAAGGGTTGCCTATATTGTTCACCAATCCATAATGTCACATGTAGGGCTATGGATTGTCTACACCAGCCTCTCTGGTGTTTGACATCTGTTGTCCTTGTAAGGTGCACATTGTGACATATACTAGGTCCTCAACATAATAATTTAGCAAAACCCACCCCACAATTCAACCTGTTAGTAGACAGGATGCTGATGACAGACACTGACCCACACACACATACACTTGCCAGCACTGAGGTTCAACCGCCTACCTAGCTATGTATTGCTACTATAGTGTACCACATTTATCACACACGCTGCTGAGCTTATAGAACAGATGTTGTCCCAAGGTACTTCTAAGGTGAGGAATATCACCAGCCCTTGTAAATACTGGCATTGGGTGTTGTAGTGGGTGAGAGATCCCAAAAATAATTTTACCTTAAACATACATTTATATTTGCCAGGGGTGAGGTTCAAACCTCTTTCTAACACTTTTCATGGACCATTTTGTTATGCATTTACCACACGCAGCACTGACTTGACATGGTTTAGGGTTGGCAACAGGTACTTCTAAGGTGGATTTTATTTGCAGGACTGCTAAAGTCAGGCTGTGAGATGTGTACTGGGTGTAAATGGGGCCAAAATCTTTGAGGTACAAACACTTCCCACAGATGAGATTCAAACCCATACCTGTGTAGTTACTGCCACTACATTGTTCCGCATTTATGGCACATGCCATGGAGCTTACATGATGGAGAGTTCTCCATAAGTATCTTTGAAGGTGACTAACATCAGCAGCAGTGCTAAAGGAGGGGTAAGGGGAGAGTAGTAATTGTGAATGTCCATAATATCATGTTATATCAAGGACACACATAGAGTTTCACAGTTGCCATGTCTGGGATTAGAACTCCTACCCAACTAGTATGTTACATATAGCATTACACAGTTATCTCACTATGAAGCTTATAGGGCTGGCCCTTCAACAAAGGGGTATTTCAAGGTGACTGACATCAGCAGGCTTGCTAAAGTAGGGCAATGGGAGCTGTAGTGACTGTGAATGGCCTCAAAATCTTTATTTTCCACACACACACACGCACACACACACACACACACACACACACACACACACACACACACACACACACACACACACACACACACACACACACAGAGCTTCACAGTTGCCATGTCTGGGATTAGAACTCCTGCCTTACTAGTATGTTACACTACAGCATTATGCAGTTATTGCATGTGCCACTGAGTTTAAAGGGCTGAGCCTTTTCCAAAGGGGTATTTCAAGGTGACTGACATCAGCAGGCTTGCTAAAGAAGGGCAATGGGAGGTGTAGTGTCTGTGAATGGCCTCAAAATCTTTACTTTACCCCCCCCCACACACACACACACGTCATATGTGGGATTAGAACTCCTACCAAACTAGCATGTTACACTATAGCATTATGCAGTTATCACACATACCAGGGAGCTTTTAGGGATGACCCTTATCCAAAGGGGTATTTCAGGGTGACTGACATCAGCATGCTTGCTAAAGTAGGGCAATGGGAGGTGAAGTGACTGCGGATGGCCTCAAAGTCATTAATCTCTACACACACAGGCACACACACACACGCACACACACACGCACACACACACACACACACACACACACACACACACACACACACACACACACACACACACACACACCACACAAACAGAGTTTCACAGTTGCCATGTCTGGGATTAGAACTCCTACCTAACTAGGTATGTTACACTATAGCATGATGCAGTTATCGGATGCACCACAGAGCTTACAGTGCTGGCCCATGTCCAAAGGGGTATTTCAAGGTGACTGACATCAGCAGGCTTGCTAAAGTAGGGCAATGGGAGGTGTAGTAACTGTAAATGGCCTCAAAATCATAAATATCTACACACACACACACACACACACACACACACACACACACACACACACACACACACACACACACTCACACACATGCAGTTTCACAGTTGCTATGTCTGGGATTAGAATTCCTACCTAACTAGCATTTTATACTACAGCATTACGCAGTTATCGCATATGTCATGTTGCTTATAGGGCTGGCCCTTGTCCAAAGGGGGCATTTCAAGGTGACTGACATCTGTAGGCTTGCTAAAGTAGGGCAATTGGAGGTATAGTGCCTGTGAATGGCCTCAAAATCTTTAATTCATACACACACAGACACACACACACACACACACACACACACACACACACACACACACACACACACACACACACACACACACATGCAGTTTCACAGTTGCCCTGTCTGGGACTAGAACTCCTACCTAACTACAATGTTATATTATAGCATTTCACAGTTATCGCAAGCACTACAGAGCTTATGGGGCTGAGCATTGGCCAGAGGGTTATTTCAAGGTGACTGACAACAGCATGAATGCTAACATGGGCAAAGGGAAGTGCAGTGTGTGTGAATGGCCCATAAACCATTCCTCTGGAAACACACACAACACTCAGTCACACACAACTTTACATTTGCCAGGACTGGGTATACAAATGCTAGATGAAAACTGATTTGTACTATCATATTACACAGTTATCACAAGCACCATGGACACTATAGGGCTGAGGGCTACCAAAAACAAATGTCTACAGTGACTGACATCGGCACATCATGAGATATTGGCCAATTGGATGTGTGGTGGGTGGGGCAGGCCTCATGATGGCAATCTCTTTGCCACTGTCTGTGTCTCTCTTCCTCTATCTGTGTGTGTATGTTTGACTTATTATAGTGTGTTGGCCATGGATATGTGCATGTATTGCTATCCAATGTGTATGCAAAGCATGAGTATTGTGCAGTGTGGTGTGTGTACACAGACATCTATAAATGACAGATATGTATAGTCCACTGTTGTTGTCAGACATGGGCTTCATTTCTATAAGTGTAGGAGCATGCCCAGTATGACCTTCTGTATTTAGTGTGTGAATCCATTCCAGGTAGGTTGTATTCCAGTGCAGGATTTTGTGTTCTACACCTACAGCTAGCAACCTGTTTCTGCAGGATATCTGTAGATAGATTGACAACATGAAGTCACAATGGGTGAAAGATAGTGGGATACTATAACTATTGTGTCTGTGCTGCTTGTGTTACATGGTTGGTGTTAGCAGAGATGTTCAAACATATGTACTGTTTTACACTGTGATGTATTATGCCATAAACTACTGACAGATATACTTATTTGTTCACAGTTATTTCCTTGGAAATACAAGATGAATGAAGCTGTGTCCAGTATTGTGGTCTGCAGCCTACATATTCTTGCACACTCATGCCATTCTGGTGGGGGTAGCTGCAGACAATTGCTGATGGGTCTGTATAAATGGTCCAGCACCTTGGTACTGTGGTGGCTGAGGATCCCCTGCTTGTACATCTATCGACATAACAGAATGGCCATATCCTGCTGTGGCCATACCTCTCAGCTGTAGAGATTCACTCAGGTTACCCAAAGGCAGGCCTCATATATCTGGTCATTTCCCCTTCACATTGTGGTTTACAAGCAGGTTTGTAGCCACCCATTACTGGGTTTGCAGGCAGGGGTAGTATGGGCATACATCAGAGTTTCAGACTTCACACACTCCATGGCATCCATGCTTCTACAACCCCCCACTCTGTTATTCTGTCCTCTTCCTAACATTATGCAAGCGATATTAGAGAAGTATCCCAATAGTTGTCCCTTCATCCCAGTGGTATTTAGGGGTTGTTCCACAGTTCATGCAGTAGGACATGGTGGGCATGCTACTGGGATTTGTTGACATGGCCTTGCATTTGTGTTCTGTGGACTGTGTTATGCTGTTAGATGAGACCCCATGAGAAAACATACATTGGCAGTACAGGTGAGGCACAGACCTTTGACAGAGGACTGTAGAGCATTTGGTAGTGATGCAGGCCATCTGTAGCAGGCCAGTGAATTCTGTCACTCCTACAGTCCCAGGCTGTGAGCCACTGTATTCGCCTGGGGTGATAGGGTAAGTGTGCGAGGTGTTAATGGCAATAGTTCCTGTCCATAATAATCCATTGTTTTGGATGCTGGCAGGATGCTGCTTACAGCTAGGGACACACCTGCATGGGACACCTTTTCAGCATGCTGCATTCTGTGGGTATTCCCATACAGAAGTGGGGCTCATACTGTACTCATGCCCAACAGCAGGGATATGACCTGTGATAAACCTGTGGCTGATGGTGGGGTGAGCTGAGTGCATGTGTGATATAGAAACTTCTTGCAGCTGATTCACAGATATACGTGGGACATTACCCTTATGCTGCTTTGAGCAGGGACATAGGCAGTCTCTCATTACTTCATAACTGTGCCTTTTGTGGTCTGCCAGTGATTGGCCAGACTACATCAGTATTCCATACTACACAGACAACTAATGTGCTGCTAACCTGTATCCAGAATTCCAAAGGTGTGTGCAGTTGACAGTTACATTTTATGTACTCTGTCTAGGGTACTTCCACCTGTGTACTGTGTGTATGCCTGGGCCCACATCATACCTCTCAACCTGGAAACATCAAAAATCTGGACAAGGCCCATGTAAAATAGGTACAAATCTGTACGCTGATTAACATCAGCTTTGCATATATAATTATGTAACCCCGCCCACTCCAATGGAATTGTGGGATACCAACTTTCAAATGCAAACCGAAGAACAGACAACCAAAATATGGCACCAGAGTCCCCCTGCAGCCATTCCAATGTCCCCTGGCTATTTTGCCCCATTTATCATAAACAACAATGTGTGCATGCATACTGCTTTACTAATACAATGATTAGTTGGATTTTATTTTTACATTTTACAGCCCAATGCACTCATTATGGAGTTCTTGTTTGGGTGTGTGTGTGCATTTCTGATGGGTGTCATCAGCCATGGCTCCAGTGCGTAAACAGCCTCCCCCACTAGGTGGCCATATGGGATGTTCCCACTGCCAAATCTCTGGTACAGCTGTGTCATATGCCAGATTTGAGAATCATGATAGTTTACAGGGCTGCCAGCACACACATTCATGATAATGCCCTGGGCATCGCACACAACCTGGCAGTTGATTGAGGGAAAGTCCTTGTGGTTTATGTAGACCACTACACTCACCAGGTGGTGCTTTGATGTGTATGTGCATGCAGTCTATAGCACCCACTACCTCAGGGTATTCTGTTATTTGGTGGAAGAGATGCATATTGCTGGTCAATGCCTCATGGGTGTTGAGGAAATATATGCACTTACCGGCCATGTGCTGACATGGCATCCAGGAACTGGTGGAGTACCCTGGATGCTGATGCCTGTGAGATTCCCATGATATCCCCAGTTGGCCTTTGTAAGGTACCTGTGGCTAGTATTCTTAAGCCTACACATACCTTGGCATCCACTGGGATGGGTTTCCCTCTGTTGGTTCTGTGTGAGGCATGGCCGGCACAGCTCAACAATTTGCTGTAGGATGTCCCTGTCCACCCTATAGCACTCCACTATCTCCAGCTCATGTAGCCCCTGGTAGGTTATCCTGGATCTGTATACTCTTCTCCTTCTCCTCATTGTGGGTTGGTCATCAGCATTCTCATCCTTACCACCCTCAGCATCTTTCACATATTGATGTATGAGAGAGACAGTCCCTATCATTTTGACAGGTAAAATTTCCCCATCTGTGTACACCGGTGGTGTAGAGTTTGTGGGAAAAACCAGAGTGAAAGGTGTTTGCATAGTTTATAGTAGTGTGCTGGGCTGGGCTGCTGCCTCTGTAATTGTCTGATTCTGATACATTTCACCTGCCAGCTATGCTAGTTCTCCTTGTTTGCCTTTTACTGCTGTTTTCCCTTCCCATTGCCTTCCACTTTAAGCCACGAGGCATATTGCACATACCCAGTGCTCAGATGTGAACAGAGCTGCTATCTCCTGTGTTTTTTTTTGTTTTTGTTTAAAACCCAGTTCGCAGTGCACGCACCCTTTTAGGCAATGTAAACAGTGCTAGGCAGCCTCAGCTACACCCCCTTCTTTAGCTGTGCTTAGCTAAGGGCAAACACGGGCCACAGAGCTCCAATAAGCTTACAACATGCATGACACTCCCTTATGAGGTCATCTACCTCTTATGCTTATACCGTGGTGTTGCTGCACCTACACAGTTGGGTGCAAGCTAAGACTGAGGGGAAATCTGTGATTCAGTATCAATTTCCTTACTTGCATAAAACTGACTGGTAATGCATGGTTACAAAACTGATACTCAGCCTTCCTCTTAGCAACCACTATTCCATGGTATTGTTGTCTTATGCATGCCATTGACTATTATGGCAGAATGCTGATTTTGGTTTAAAAGCTTGTTTCCAACTTCTTTCATTATTTTCGGACTGACCCCGTTTGCGCACCGCTGCCCTATGCTTAAATGGGCGAAATCGGCCAAAAAAAAGTTTTTATAATTTTGCAACTATTTCCCATGCCAATGGCCATATATTTGTCCATTGGCAAGCCTACTACATTGAATGCATGCTTTTTTTGGAGCTGTCATGCCTCCATTTTGTAATTTGCAGAAATGTATTTGGTTAGTAGCCAAATACATTTCTGCAGGTTACACTATTCCTGCACAGATGCCTGCCTGCTTCCTGGATCACTAATTTACCTCATTTGCATGTTTTTCACCTGCAAGTGGGGTAATTAGCATACAGGAGCTGTGGCCATACAGGAATAGTGTAGGACCTCTTGTACATGCCAAAGGAGCTCATTCCTGGATCGCTTTTTGGCCATATTGCATGCAGCAGCTCTTGCACTATTCCCACACGTCGGGCAGAACTTGCTGAGTCCCAGGGAAAGTTACTACTAAAAGAGACTTTATTCTAAAATATAACACTCTGCAACTGTTTGGTCTTAATAAGGAGTGTAATTGGATATATGTTAATTTATTTTAACTGAATAATTGTTTAATTAAGAAAAATGTATATTTAAACTGATGTTTTGTCATGTGTCTTTTACTCTTGGAAGGCTTTGGCCGAGGCACTAAGTCTGGATTAAAGTGTTTTTTTTTCTTTTTTACTTGTTTTTCTAATGACTGAGTTGTTCTTTTTACTTTTGGCTTACTTTGTTGGTGGTTATAACTGCAGAAACACATGGAAGCATCACTTGGCTGTAATGAGTTAATAATATGTAAAACATCAGCATTCCAAAACCTTGGTAGAATGAATGCAGGCAGCATAATATAAACTGCCATAGTCAAAACATTGTGTCAAATCTGCATTCATTTTCCATCACAAATATAATCTCTCAAGATATTTAGAACACTTAAGTAGCACCCAAATCACATACTTAACAAATACACCAAAAACAATCCATCCAGGAATTGATTACAAATACAAAATATATAATTACTGTACTATCTATTCAAGCAGAAAGACACACACACGCACACACGCACACACACACACACACACACACACACACACACACACACACACACACACAAAACACACGCACATGCACACACACGCACACAAATCTACTTTACTATGTCAAATTCCCAAAATTAACAAATGATAGATTCATGAGATGAAAATCTCAAACTGTTAAAACCCCAAATTAAGAATTTTAACCAGAGCAAGTAAACTCTTGCCCAACATGTCTCATTCTACAAAGTAGTACAATCTTGAAATTGATATATATATTAGGGGGTATGGGGGCATACCCCCCCCCATGTAGGTGAGTTTTATGTACTGTGTTGTGTGTTTTTTATGTTTGAACAAGTATTTACTTGAACTGGTTAAAATTCATAGTTTGGCATTTTAACAGTTAGCAATTTTCATCTTGGGAATCTGTTGTTCGATATTTTGAGAATTCAACATATCAAAATACAAACACACACACACACACACACACACACACACACACACACACACACACACACACATACACACACAAAAACAAAAAAAATTCTAAGCTTATTTCCTGCCTTCCTGTAACTAGTCTAGTCCAGATAAAGATTTGCTGTATCCACGACTGTTTGTAAGCTTCTGAGCCCCCCCAAGCCTTTCTGTGTTGGAGGAAAGCCTTCTAGCTTATCAGTGTGAGTGGTAAGCACTAGGTAGCTTATTTACCACAACAGGAGTGATTTCTGGCCCAGAAATTGTAATTTATTGGCCGTTTGGACAGTTTTTCCATCTCTCTCAACTTTCTGGTTTAAAAGCTCATGTTTGCGCTTGTTTCCTGCCTTTCCTGTAGCTAGTCTAGTCCAGATACAGATTGTTGAAATTAATAATTTTCTGCTTGTACTGTGGCATCATTCTGGGTGATGGTAGGATGCTGCTCAGGGCTAGCTGAGTAAGCTTCTGAGCAGTGCCAAAGTCTGCTCTTCAAATTTTCCCTTTAATCTGCTAGTTCTCTCCTCTCCGGAACTTTTATTAGCATATTAGTCTAGCATTTTACCGGACTTTTTGTAGTAATTATTGTAGCACACAAAAGTGCTACCAGCACTAAACGTTCAGCAAGGAAACAGCTCCAGTACTTATTATTAATGCCCACCCATCCAGGCATGTCTAAAGATTAGCTTCCTGTGCTTTCTCCTATTAACCTGGTGAACTTGGGCATCCTGAGGCAATGTAGCAACTGCCTCATGTACAGTAACAACCCTCTCCTCTTACCTCCCGACACTCAGAGTTGTGAGAGATGCACTTATATATCCAAATTTGAAGCCACACACTCTCCAGCCAAGATCGGAATAGCTGGTCAAGAGGAGAAGGTCAATACTTGCACCACACCACATGGAACACATAGCCCTCCAGAACACACACCAGCACTGCCTTCACATAAAAACACAAACCACACACCCACTTTCATGGAGGATCTCAATAAAAATCTACTCAAACAGCAGAGACCTCCAAGGCAGAAATGCACTTGACCACCACAACACAACACTAATCACGAAACACATAACCCTCCTAAACGGTGTGCCACTCAACAAGAGCCCCTAAGGTAAAACAGCATGCCCAACACACTAGTCATAGGTGATTCAATGGTGAGGCACACTGATGTCCCACTCAGTAGGTTGAATAAGGAGAATGTAACAGTCAGCTGCCTGTCAGGTGCCAGGATCCACCACAAAACGCACGTACTCAGGTCCCTCAACAACAGGTACAAATATGAATCTGTCATTGTACATGTGGGTGTGAATGACCTGAGACATACCTCCCTGGACTACATGAAAAGAGACATGGAGAAGCTCTTGGATTATGTAGCTAAGGCGAGTATGACCCTAGCCCTGAGCAGCATCCTACCATCACCCAGAATGTTGCCACAGTACAAGCAGAAAATTATTAATTTCAACAATTGGCTAAGCTTCTGGTGCCATTCTAAGGGGATCCAGTATTTGTCTGCCTGGGATGACATGATTGACAGACCTCAATGCTTTGCCAGAGATGGCCTGCATCTGTCACCCCTGGGCTTCTGGATACTGGCCAAGGCTCTTGCCACCGTATAGTGCCTTTTTTAGGTGGTGTTCCAAAGACCAAATTACTACTGTAACAGCTACAAACAAATGCAATCTGAGGGTCATGCTGCTCAATGCTAGAAGTCTAAATCTCAAAATGCACTCACTCGAAGCACTCCTTAAAATAGAGAACATTGACATTTGTGCTGTAACAGAGACCTGGTTCAAGGAAGCAGAAAGCAGCCCTGCTCTACCAGGCTATAACTCATCCCACACCTTTCTGCCCCAGAACTTGGACTGAAGCTCCAAAGGTGGTGGTGTTTCCATATTCATAAAGGATGCACACACCTCCAGACTGGTGACTCAACATAACGTATCAGAGATACTTCAGGTGCAGCTAACATTGGGTAAGACAAAGATTCAGGTCGTAGCCTGCTATAGGTCCCCCAACCATGTCCCAAGACTCACACCTCATGTTCCTAAGCACCCTGGAGAATAATAGGGTCCAACCTAACACTCTCATACTGGGTGACTTCAACCCCCCCCCCCATTAACTGGGAAAACTACTCATGTACCAATACACTTGCCTAACTTTTCCTGGAATTTATTAATTCCAATGCCCTGGACCAGCTCGATCTTAACCCCACTAGAAGTAGCAACATCCTTGACCTGGCTATTAGTAACATGGGCAACAATTGCTCTAGACCAATAGTCAACTCCTCCCTGGTTAGATCCGACCACAAACTAACCACCTTGGAAATCCACATCCCTCCCAACCCCTTGCAAAGGTAACCACTATGAAAAACTTCTCCAAAGCTAACTTTGGGCTCCTAAAAACAGAGGTGGCTAACTTCATGGCACCTGTGTAAACAGAGAATAGTTGCATGATCACCGAATTATACACCAGTGCACTGTATGGACACATACACAAATGCATGGATCTCGCCATACCCAATAGAACCAAGATGCTCTCCTCCAAAAAAAGGAAGCCAAACTGGTGGTCCCCTGCCATAAACAAACTCTATAACAGAAGGAAGAAACTGATGTGGAATAAGGTGAAGTCCCAAGACTGGAAAAACTCCATTATTAGCCACAACAAAAAAGTTGAGATTCCTCATCAAATCCTCTAAAGCTAGCAAGGAAAACAGAATTGCAGCAGATAGTAAAGACAACCACAAGGCCTTCTATAGTTATTTAAAGAATCTCCACGGCAATACCCAGATTTGCTCTGAGCTACTGCACAATGGTACCTCCTATACTGAGACAGCAGATATGTCAATATACTGGCCGACAGATTCAGTGCCAAATTTACCCCTCTCTCCCCCAAAGGGCCAATCACAATACCAGTAGATTGCCAGGCACCCAATATTACTGCTGCAGAGGTTAAAACAGCACTGTCCAAGGTCAAGAATACAGCTTCTATGGGACCTGTCAATATCCCTGGTTGTGTTCTACATGAACTACACAGTGAACTGGCACCTCATCTGTGTGCCCTGTTGAAGTACAGCCTCACCTCAGGCTTTGTCCCTACCAAATGGTGCACTGCTACAGTCATCCCTATCCACAAAGGAAGAGTGAATACAGAGCCGGGAACTATCGAACCCATTAGCCTGACAAGTCTGATATGCAAAGCTATGGAACGCATCATCATGGACCTAATAAACAAGGATATAGGGTATCTCCAAACTCTGGATCCCATACAGTTTGGTTTTGTGAAGGTTAGATCATGCCTGCTCAACTTGTTTGACTTCTTTGAGTTAGTCACCAGAGCTGTGGATGAAGGCAAGGTGATTCATACAGCCTACCTTGATCTGGCTAAGGTCTTTGATACCATTCCACACTCAGCAATCTTAGAAAAACTCACTAAGCTAGGCATCAACCTCTATATCACTAGGTGGGTTGTAAACTGGCTTACAGATAGAACCCACAGTGTAAAAGTAGCTGTCTCCAAGTCAGACTGCTGACCAGTCATGAGTGGAGTCCCATAGGGTTCGGTCTTGGGTCCTCTCCTGTTTGGTATCTACTTCTCTGAAGTCCAGGCCAACATGAAGGAAGTCTGGCTGACAAAGTTCACAGACAATTGCAAGTTGGGAGCTATTATTAACTCCTCAAGTGATGTTGACATCCTACAGAAAGGCCTCACTAAAACCAACAACTGGTGTCAGAACCATGGCCTTAAGCTCAATGCCAAAAAATGTGTCATCGTCCCGTTTGGGAAAAAACCATTTCTCATGAATTACCACATCGTTGGTAATCCACTGAATACAGAAGGTGTTATAAGAGATCTGGGAACACAGGTCAACAGCAACTTCTCTTTTGACTATCACATTGCCACTGTGGTCAGAAAGTCCTTCTATGTGGCACATCTCATTACTAAGGGTTTTGCATCCAGGAAGAAAGAGGTCATTGTCTTCCTGTATTCTTCCCTCATTAGGCCAATCATTGAGTACAATGCCCCATTTGGCATGTACCTCACTAGACACCTGCAACAACTGGAGAGGCCACAAAAGTACTTCACAAAGAGGATCATAGGCCT